>NW_027192905.1:0-267000 GCF_949987515.2 Delphinus delphis | reverse complement strand
AGAAAGCGAGGTGAACAAAGGAGCTCAGGGGCACTGTAATTCACAAACCTGCAGACTTATAAATGACAGCTATCGTCCAAAAATATACTGAAGTAAGGCTGCCAAGAGGACTTGAAAGCGGGGCAGAATTGCAGGAAACCGATTTCAGGAGGTAGACTGGAATTGCATTGAAAGCATAGGAAAAGAGGCAGAACGTCCACAATGATGCACTTGGACAAAAAGGGCGTATGCGTTTTTTCCTGAATATATTCAGGAAAAAACGCATACGCCCTTTTTGGCCAACCAAGCAAGCTTCCAAAGGAAATCTGCACTACAATGAAGTCTCACTTTCCCCAGGTCAAAAGGGCCATCTGAAAAAAGTGTAAAATCCAGAAAGGCAGGACAGGCCATGGAGAACTGGGAGCCTTGTTATGCTGAAGGGCGGGATGTAAATTGCGAACAACCACTCGGGAGAAGTGTATGGTGTTTCCTGAAACATCTAAAAAACAAAGCAACAGAACCTAGGGCACTTCCACTTATGGTCCTATAGCTTAGGGAAATTAAAATCAAAAACACACAGCCACCCCAAAGTTTGGAAAGGCTCTGTTTACAAGAACCTCGTTTACAGTACAAGTTCAACATCGCAGAAAGTGAAAAATGGATAAAGAAGTTGTGGTATTTACTTACAAAGCAATATCACTCAGCAATGAAATCTGTGTCATCAGGCCCTTAGCAGCACAATGAGTGGATTCAGGTATGATGATTCTAACTGAAATAAGTCACACAGAAAAAGAAACATCATAAGATATCAGTAATACACGGAATGTAAACTTGGCTACACAGGAACTGAATTACAGAACAGAACAGGGTCTCAAATTTAGAAAACCAACTTATGCTTGCTTAAGGGTAAAGGTGAGTTGGGGTGCTGCATAAAACCAGAGATTGAAATGAGCACAGATAAAGTTCCTTAAGCCAAATATGGAATAGACAAGAGCTACTCCTTGCTCAACGAAATGGACTCAACACCGCATATTAAACGCCTAAGAATGTACCTGACTAGTAAGTATCTTAAAACCTATGGATTGCTATGTCTCCGAAAGAGAATCAAGCATGTGTACAGGGGCATAAACGCAGCAGTGATAGGATTGGAGAGGTTCGGTGAGCAAATGAAGACCCTTTGAAGTCATATTGCATGTTACCCATTCCACGGGTTTCAACTACCCAGGTTTTAGGTATTCTTCCTTCAGCTAAAACATGCATGTGGAACCCAGAGTATGATCAACCGTGTGATCGGGAGACGTGTTCAAATATGTCTCAGTTTTCCTCCCCTGGTACTCGGGTGCAACATTCCAGACGCTTTACTAACACTCTCCCCACTTGGAGAGTCAGCGCCTTTAACCTCCTGTTTGGCCCAGTTTGCAATTTCTGCGGAAGATGAACAGGAATAGCGAGAACCAATGAGAGGCTAGCTGGAGGTGTCTGGACGGGCAAATTTAACTCTCATTTCCCACCATGAAGAGGAATTAAACAAAGGCTCAGCGTTCCGTGACGGAACCAGATTAGGGCCTGAAGCCATCATGCGGTGTTGCAGCTAGCTCACAAGAAAGCGAGGTGAACAAAGGAGCTCAGGGGCACTGTAATTCACAAACCTGCAGACTTATAAATGACAGCTATCGTCCAAAAATATACTGAAGTAAGGCTGCCAAGAGGACTTGAAAGCGGGGCAGAATTGCAGGAAACCGATTTCAGGAGGTAGACTGGAATTGCATTGAAAGCATAGGAAAAGAGGCAGAACGTCCACAATGATGCACTTGGACAAAAAGGGCGTATGCGTTTTTTCCTGAATATATTCAGGAAAAAACGCATACGCCCTTTTTGGCCAACCAAGCAAGCTTGCAAAGGAAATCTGCACTACAATGAAGTCTCACTTCCCCCAGGTCAAAAGGGCCATCTGAAAAAAGTGTAAAATCCAGAAAGGCAGGACAGGCCATGGAGAACTGGGAGCCTTGTTATGCTGAAGGGCGGGATGTAAATTGCGAACAACCACTCGGGAGAAGTGTATGGTGTTTCCTGAAACATCTAAAAAACAAAGCAACAGAACCTAGGGCACTTCCACTTATGGTCCTATAGCTTAGGGAAATTAAAATCAAAAACACACAGCCACCCCAAAGTTTGGAAAGGCTCTGTTTACAAGAACCTCGTTTACAGTACAAGTTCAACATCGCAGAAAGTGAAAAATGGATAAAGAAGTTGTGGTATTTACTTACAAAGCAATATCACTCAGCAATGAAATCTGTGTCATCAGGCCCTTAGCAGCACAATGAGTGGATTCAGGTATGATGATTCTAACTGAAATAAGTCACACAGAAAAAGAAACATCATAAGATATCAGTAATACACGGAATGTAAACTTGGCTACACAGGAACTGAATTACAGAACAGAACAGGGTCTCAAATTTAGAAAACCAACTTATGCTTGCTTAAGGGTAAAGGTGAGTTGGGGTGCTGCATAAAACCAGAGATTGAAATGAGCACAGATAAAGTTCCTTAAGCCAAATATGGAATAGACAAGAGCTACTCCTTGCTCAACGAAATGGACTCAACACCGCATATTAAACGCCTAAGAATGTACCTGACTAGTAAGTATCTTAAAACCTATGGATTGCTATGTCTCCGAAAGAGAATCAAGCATGTGTACAGGGGCATAAACGCAGCAGTGATAGGATTGGAGAGGTTCGGTGAGCAAATGAAGACCCTTTGAAGTCATATTGCATGGTACCCATTCCACGGGTTTCAAATACACAGGTTTAAGGTATTCTTCCTTCAGCTAAAACATGCATGTGGAACCCAAGTATGATCAACCATGTGAACGGGAGATGTGTTCAAATATGTCTCAGTTTTCCTCCCCTGGTACTCGGGTGCAACATTCCAGACGCTTTACTAACACTCTCCCCACTTGGAAAGTCAGCGCCTTTAACCTCCTGTTTGGCCCAGTTTGCAATTTCTGCGGAAGATGAACAGGAATAGTGAGAACCAATGAGAGACTAGCTGGAGGTGTCTGGACGGGCAAATTTAACTCTCATTTCCCACCAGGAAGAGGAAATAACCAAAGGCTCAGCATGCTGTGCCGGAACCAGATTAGGGCCTGAAGACATCCTGCGGTGTTGCGGCCAGGTCACAAGAAAGCGAGTTGAAGAAAGGAGCTCAGGGGCACTGTAATTCACAAACCTGCAGAGTTATAATTGACAGCTTTCGTCCAAAAATAGACTGAAGTAAGGCTGCCAAGAGGAATTGAAAGCGGGGCAGAATTGCAGGAAACCGATTTCAGGAGGTAGACTGGAATTGCATTGAAAGCATAGGAAAAGAGGCAGAACGTCCACAATGATGCACTTGGCCAAAAAGGGCGTATGCGTTTTTTCCTGAATATATTCAGGAAAAAACGCATACGCCCTTTTTGGCCAACCAAGCAAGCTTGCAAAGGAAATCTGCACTACAATGAAGTCTCACTTCCCCCCGGTCAAAAGGGCCATCTGAAAAAAGTGTAAAATCCAGAAAGGCAGGACAGGCCATGGAGAACTGGGAGCCTTGTTATGCTGATGGGCCGGATGTAAATTGCCAACAACCACTCGGGAGAAGTGTATGGTGTTTCCTGAAACATCTAAAAAACAAAGCAACAGAGCCTAGGGCACTTCCACTTATGGTCCTATAGCTTAGGGAAATTAAATTCAAAAAGACACAGCCACCCCAAAGTTTGGGACGGCTCTGTTTACAAGAACCTCGTTTACAGTACAAGTTCAACATCGCAGAAAGTGAAAAATGGATAAAGAAGTTGTGGTATTTACTTACAAAGCAATATCACTCAGCAATGAAATCTGTGTCATCAGGCCCTTAGCAGCACAATGAGTGGATTCAGGTATGATGATTCTAACTGAAATAAGTCACGCAGAAAAAGAAACATCATAAGATATCAGTAATACACGGAATGTAAACTTGGCTACACAGGAACTGAATTACAGAACAGAACAGGGTCTCAAATTTAGAAAACCAACTTATGCTTGCTTAAGGGTAAAGGTGAGTTGGGGTGCTGCATAAAACCAGAGATTGAAATGAGCACAGATAAAGTTCCTTAAGTCAAATATGGAATAGACAAGAGCTACTCCTTGCTCAACGAAATGGACTCAACACCGCATATTAAACGCCTAAGAATGTACCTGACTAGTAAGTATCTTAAAACCTATGGATCGCTATGTCTCCGAAAGAGAATCAAGCATGTGTACAGGGGCATAAACGCAGCAGTGATAGGATTGGAGAGGTTCGGTGAGCAAATGAAGACCCTTTGAAGTCATATTGCATGGTACCCATTACACGGGTCTTAACTCTCTAGGTTTAAGGTATTCTTCCTTCAGCTAAAACATGCATGTGGAACCCAAGTATGATCAACCATGTGAACGGGAGACGTGTTCAAATATGTCTCAGTTTTCCTCCCCTGGTACCCGGGTGCAACATTCCAGACGCTTTACTAACACTCTCCCCACTTGGAAAGTCAGCGCCTTTAACCTCCTGTTTGGCCCAGTTTGCAATTTCTGCGGAAGATGAACAGGAATAGCGAGAACCAATGAGAGGCTAGCTGGAGGTGTCTGGACGGGCAAATTTAACTCTCATTTCCCACCAGGAAGAGGAAATAACCAAAGGCTCAGCGTGCCGTGCCGGAACCAGATTAGGGCCTGAACATCCTGCGGTGTTGCGGCCAGCTCAAAAGAAAGCGAGTTGAAGAAAGGAGCTCAGGGGCACTGTAATTCACAAACCTGCAGAGTTATAAATGACAGCTATCGTCCAAAAATAGACTGAAGTAAGGCTGCCAAGAGGACTTGAAAGCGGGGCAGAATTGCAGGAAACCGATTTCAGGAGGTAGATTGGAATTGCATTGAAAGCATAGGAAAAGAGGCAGAACGTCCACAATGATGCACTTGGCCAAAAAGGGCGTATGCGTTTTTTCCTGAATATATTCAGGAAAAAACGCATACGCCCTTTTTGGCCAACCAAGCAAGCTTGCAAAGGAAATCTGCACTACAATGAAGTCTCACTTCCCCCTGGTCAAAAGGGCCATCTGAAAAAAGTGTAAAATCCAGAAAGGCAGGACACGCCATGGAGAACTGGGAGCCTTGTTATGCTGAAGGGCGGGATGTAAGTTGCCAACAAACACTCGGGAGAAGTGTATGGTATTTCCTGAAACATCTAAAAAACAAAGCAACAGAGCCTAGGGCACTTCCACTTATGGTCCTATAGCTTAGGGAATTTAAAATCAAAAAGACACAGCCACCCCAAATTTTGGAACGGCTCTGTTTACAAGAACCTCGTTTACAGTACAAGTTCAACATCGCAGAAAGTGAAAAATGGATAAAGAAGTTGTGGTATTTACTTACAAAGCAATATCACTCAGCAATGAAATCTGTGTCATCAGGCCCTTAGCAGCACAATGAGTGGATTCAGGTATGATGATTCTAACTGAAATAAGTCACACAGAAAAAGAAACATCATAAGATATCAGTAATACACGGAATGTAAACTTGGCTACACAGGAACTGAATTACAAAACAGAACAGGGTCTCAAATTTAGAAAACCAACTTATGCTTGCTTAAGGGGAAAGGTGAGTTGGGGTGCTGCATAAAACCAGAGATTGAAATGAGCACAGATAAAGTTCCTTAAGCCAAATATGGAATAGACAAGAGCTACTCCTTGCTCAACGAAATGGACTCAACACCGCATATTAAATGCCTAAGAATGTACCTGACTAGTAAGTATCTTAAAACCTATGGATTACTATGTCTCCGAAAGAGAATCAAGCATGTGTACAGGGGCATAAACGTAGCAGTGATAGGATTGGAGAGGTTCGGTGAGCAAATGAAGACCCTTTGAAGTCATATTGCATGGTACCCATTACACGGGTTTCAAATACACAGGTTTAAGGTATTCTTCCTTCAGCTAAAACATGCATGTGGAACCCAAGTATGATCAACCATGTGAACGGGAGACGTGTTCAAATATGTCTCAGTTTTCCTCCCCTGGTACTCGGGTGCAACATTCCAGACACTTTACTAACACTCTCCCCACTTGGAAAGTCAGCGCCTTTAACCTCCTGTTTGGCCCAGTTTGCAATTTCTGCGGAAGATGAACAGGAATAGCGAGAACCAATGAGAGACTAGCTGGAGGTGTCTGGACGGGCAAATTTAACTCTCATTTCCCACCAGGAAGAGGAATTAACCAAAGGCTCAGCATGCCGTGCCGGAACCAGATTAGGGCCTGAAGACATCCTGCGGTGTTGCGGCCAGGTCACAAGAAAGCGAGTTGAAGAAAGGAGCTCAGGGGCACTGTAATTCACAAACCTGCAGAGTTATAAATGACAGCTATCGTCCAAAAATAGACTGAAGTAAGGCTGCCAAGAGGACTTGAAAGCGGGGCAGAATTGCAGGAAACCGATTTCAGGAGGTAGACTGGAATTGCATTGAAAGCATAGGAAAAGAGGCAGAACGTCCACAATGATGCACTTGGCCAAAAAGGGCGTATGCGTTTTTTCCTGAATATATTCAGGAAAAAACGCATACGCCCTTTTTGGCCAACCAAGCAAGCTTGCAAAGGAAATCTGCACTACAATGAAGTCTCACTTCCCCCCGGTCAAAAGGGCCATCTGAAAAAAGTGTAAAATCCAGAAAGGCAGGACAGGCCATGGAGAACTGGGAGCCTTGTTATGCTGATGGGCGGGATGTAAATTGCCAAAAACCACTCGGGAGAAGTGTATGGTGTTTCCTGAAACATCTAAAAAACAAAGCAACAGAACCTAGGGCACTTCCACTTATGGTCCTATAGCTTAGGGAAATTAAAATCAAAAAGACACAGCCACCCCAAAGTTTGGGACGGCTCTGTTTACAAGAACCTCGTTTACAGTACAAGTTCAACATCGCAGAAAGTGAAAAATGGATACAGAAGTTGTGGTATTTACTTACAAAGCAATATCACTCAGCAATGAAATCTGTGTCATCAGGCCCTTAGCAGCACAATGAGTGGATTCAGGTATGATGATTCTAACTGAAATAAGTCACGCAGAAAAAGAAACATCATAAGATATCAGTAATACACGGAATGTAAACTTGGCTACACAGGAACTGATTTACAGAACAGAACAGGGTCTCAAATTTAGAAAACCAACTTATGCTTGCTTAAGGGTAAAGGTGAGTTGGGGTGCTGCATAAAACCAGAGATTGAAATGAGCACAGATAAAGTTCCTTAAGTCAAATATGGAATAGACAAGAGCTACTCCTTGCTAAACGAAATGGACTCAACACCGCATATTAAACGCCTAAGAATGTACCTGACTAGTAAGTATCTTAAAACCTATGGATCGCTATGTCTCCGAAAGAGAATCAAGCATGTGTACAGGGGCATAAACGCAGCAGTGATAGGATTGGAGAGGTTCGGTGAGCAAATGAAGACCCTTTGAAGTCATATTGCATGGTACCCATTACACGGGTCTTAACTCTCCAGGTTTAAGGTATTCTTCCTTCAGCTAAAACATGCATGTGGAACCCAAGTATGATCAACCATGTGAACGGGAGACGTGTTCAAATATGTCTCAGTTTTCCTCCCCTGGTACCCGGGTGCAACATTCCAGACGCTTTACTAACACTCTCCCCACTTGGAGAGTCAGCGCCTTTAACCTCCTGTTTGGCCCAGTTTGCAATTTCTGCGGAAGATGAACAGGAATAGCGAGAACCAATGAGAGGCTAGCTGGAGGTGTCTGGACGGGCAAATTTAACTCTCATTTCCCACCAGGAAGAGGAAATAACCAAAGGCTCAGCGTGCCGTGCCGGAACCAGATTAGGGCCTGAACATCCTGCGGTGTTGCGGCCAGCTCAAAAGAAAGCGAGTTGAAGAAAGGAGCTCAGGGGCACTGTAATTCACAAACCTGCAGAGTTATAAATGACAGCTATCGTCCAAAAATAGACTGAAGTAAGGCTGCCAAGAGGACTTGAAAGCGGGGCAGAATTGCAGGAAACCGATTTCAGGAGGTAGACTGGAATTGCATTGAAAGCATAGGAAAAGAGGCAGAACGTCCACAATGATGCACTTGGCCAAAAAGGGCGTATGCGTTTTTTCCTGAATATATTCAGGAAAAAACGCATACGCCCTTTTTGGCCAACCAAGCAAGCTTGCAAAGGAAATCTGCACTACAATGAAGTCTCACTTCCCCCTGGTCAAAAGGGCCATCTGAAAAAAGTGTAAAATCCAGAAAGGCAGGACACGCCATGGAGAACTGGGAGCCTTGTTCTGCTGAAGGGCGGGATGTAAATTGCCAACAAACACTCGGGAGAAGTGTATGGTATTTCCTGAAACATCTAAAAAACAAAGCAACAGAGCCTAGGGCACTTCCACTTATGGTCCTATAGCTTAGGGAATTTAAAATCAAAAAGACACAGCCACCCCAAATTTTGGAACGGCTCTGTTTACAAGAACCTCGTTTACAGTACAAGTTCAACATCGCAGAAAGTGAAAAATGGATACAGAAGTTGTGGTATTTACTTACAAAGCAATATCACTCAGCAATGAAATCTGTGTCATCAGGCCCTTAGCAGCACAATGAGTGGATTCAGGTATGATGATTCTAACTGAAATAAGTCACACAGAAAAAGAAACATCATAAGATATCAGTAATACATGGAATGTAAACTTGGCTACACAGGAACTGAATTACAGAACAGAACAGGGTCTCAAATTTAGAAAACCAACTTATGCTTGCTTAAGGGTAAAGGTGAGTTGGGGTGCTGCATAAAACCAGAGATTGAAATGAGCACAGATAAAGTTCCTTAAGCCAAATATGGAATAGACAAGAGCTACTCCTTGCTCAACGAAATGGACTCAACACCGCATATTAAACGCCTAAGAATGTACCTGACTAGTAAGTATCTTAAAACCTATGGATTACTATGTCTCCGAAAGAGAATCAAGCATGTGTACAGGGGCATAAACGCAGCAGTGATAGGATTGGAGAGGTTCGGTGAGCAAATGAAGACCCTTTGAAGTCATATTGCATGGTACCCATTACACGGGTTTCAAATACACAGGTTTAAGGTATTCTTCCTTCAGCTAAAACATGCATGTGGAACCCAAGTATGATCAACCATGTGAACGGGAGACGTGTTCAAATATGTCTCAGTTTTCCTCCCCTGGTACTCGGGTGCAACATTCCAGACACTTTACTAACACTCTCCCCACTTGGAAAGTCAGCGCCTTTAACCTCCTGTTTGGCCCAGTTTGCAATTTCTGCGGAAGATGAACAGGAATAGCGAGAACCAATGAGAGACTAGCTGGAGGTGTCTGGACGGGCAAATTTAACTCTCATTTCCCACCAGGAAGAGGAATTAACCAAAGGCTCAGCATGCCGTGCCGGAACCAGATTAGGGCCTGAAGACATCCTGCGGTGTTGCGGCCAGGTCACAAGAAAGCGAGTTGAAGAAAGGAGCTCAGGGGCACTGTAATTCACAAACCTGCAGAGTTATAAATGACAGCTATCGTCCAAAAATAGACTGAAGTAAGGCTGCCAAGAGGACTTGAAAGCGGGGCAGAATTGCAGGAAACCGATTTCAGGAGGTAGACTGGAATTGCATTGAAAGCATAGGAAAAGAGGCAGAACGTCCACAATGATGCACTTGGCCAAAAAGGGCGTATGCGTTTTTTCCTGAATATATTCAGGAAAAAACGCATACGCCCTTTTTGGCCAACCAAGCAAGCTTGCAAAGGAAATCTGCACTACAATGAAGTCTCACTTCCCCCCGGTCAAAAGGGCCATCTGAAAAAAGTGTAAAATCCAGAAAGGCAGGACAGGCCATGGAGAACTGGGAGCCTTGTTATGCTGATGGGCGGGATGTAAATTGCCAACAACCACTCGGGAGAAGTGTATGGTGTTTCCTGAAACATCTAAAAAACAAAGCAACAGAACCTAGGGCACTTCCACTTATGGTCCTATAGCTTATGGAAATTAAAATCAAAAAGACACAGCCACCCCAAAGTTTGGGACGGCTCTGTTTACAAGAACCTCGTTTACAGTACAAGTTCAACATCGCAGAAAGTGAAAAATGGATAAAGAAGTTGTGGTATTTACTTACAAAGCAATATCACTCAGCAATGAAATCTGTGTCATCAGGCCCTTAGCAGCACAATGAGTGGATTCAGGTATGATGATTCTAACTGAAATAAGTCACGCAGAAAAAGAAACATCATAAGATATCAGTAATACACGGAATGTAAACTTGGCTACACAGGAACTGAATTACAGAACAGAACAGGGTCTCAAATTTAGAAAACCAACTTATGCTTGCTTAAGGGTAAAGGTGAGTTGGGGTGCTGCATAAAACCAGAGATTGAAATGAGCACAGATAAAGTTCCTTAAGTCAAATATGGAATAGACAAGAGCTACTCCTTGCTCAACGAAATGGACTCAACACCGCATATTAAACGCCTAAGAATGTACCTGACTAGTAAGTATCTTAAAACCTATGGATCGCTATGTCTCCGAAAGAGAATCAAGCATGTGTACAGGGGCATAAACGCAGTAGTGATAGGATTGGAGAGGTTCGGTGAGCAAATGAAGACCCTTTGAAGTCATATTGCATGGTACCCATTACACGGGTCTTAACTCTCCAGGTTTAAGGTATTCTTCCTTCAGCTAAAACATGCATGTGGAACCCAAGTATGATCAACCATGTGAACGGGAGACGTGTTCAAATATGTCTCAGTTTTCCTCCCCTGGTACCCGGGTGCAACATTCCAGACGCTTTACTAACACTCTCCCCACTTGGAGAGTCAGCGCCTTTAACCTCCTGTTTGGCCCAGTTTGCAAATTCTGCGGAAGATGAACAGGAATAGCGAGAACCAATGAGAGACTAGCCGGAGGTGTCTGGACGGGCAAATTTAACTCTCATTTCCCACCAGGAAGAGGAAATAACCAAAGGCTCAGCGTGCCGTGCCGGAACCAGATTAGGGCCTGAAGCCATCCTGCGGTGTTGCGGCCAGGTCACAAGAAAGCAAGTTGAAGAAAGGAGCTCAGGGGCACTGTAATTCACAAACCTGCAGAGTTATAAATGACAGCTATCGTCCAAAAATAGACTGAAGTAAGGCTGCCAAGAGGACTTGAAAGCGGGGCAGAATTGCAGGATACCGATTTCAGGAGGTAGGCTGGAATTGCATTGAAAGCATAGGAAAAGAGGCAGAACGTCCACAATGATGCACTTGGCCAAAAAGGGCGTATGCGTTTTTTCCTGAATATATTCAGGAAAAAACGCATACGCCCTTTTTGGCCAACCAAGCAAGCTTGCAAAGGAAATCTGCACTACAATGAAGTCTCACTTCCCCCCGGTCAAAAGGGCCATCTGAAAAAAGTGTAAAATCCAGAAAGGCAGGACAGGCCATGGAGAACTGGGAGCCTTGTTATGCTGATGGGCGGGATGTAAATTGCCAACAACCACTCGGGAGAAGTGTATGGTGTTTCCTGAAACATCTAAAAAACAAAGCAACAGAACCTAGGGCACTTCCACTTATGGTCCTATAGCTTAGGGAAATTAAAATCAAAAAGACACAGCCACCCCAAAGTTTGGGACGGCTCTGTTTACAAGAACCTCGTTTACAGTACAAGTTCAACATCGCAGAAAGTGAAAAATGGATAAAGAAGTTGTGGTATTTACTTACAAAGCAATATCACTCAGCAATGAAATCTGTGTCATCAGGCCCTTAGCAGCACAATGAGTGGATTCAGGTATGATGATTCTAACTGAAATAAGTCACACAGAAAAAGAAACATCATAAGATATCAGTAATACACGGAATGTAAACTTGGCTACACAGGAACTGAATTACAGAACAGAACAGGGTCTCAAATTTAGAAAACCAACTTATGCTTGCTTAAGGGTAAAGGTGAGTTGGGGTGCTGCATAAAACCAGAGATTGAAATGAGCACAGATAAAGTTCCTTAAGCCAAATATGGAATAGACAAGAGCTACTCCTTGCTCAACGAAATGGACTCAACACCGCATATTAAACGCCTAAGAATGTACCTGACTAGTAAGTATCTTAAAACCTATGGATTGCTATGTCTCCGAAAGAGAATCAAGCATGTGTACAGGGGCATAAACGCAGCAGTGATAGGATTGGAGACGTTCGGTGAGCAAATGAAGACCCTTTGAAGTCATATTGCATGGTACCCATTCCACGGGTTTCAACTACCCAGGTTTAAGGTATTCTTCCTTCAGCTAAAACATGCATGTGGAACCTAGAGTATGATCAACCATGTGATCGGGAGACGTGTTCAAATATGTCTCAGTTTTCGTACCCTGGTACTCGGGTGCAACATTCCAGACACTTTACTAACACTCTCCCGACTTGGAGAGTCAGTCCCTTTAACCTCCTGTTTGGCCCAGTTTGCAATTTCTGCGGAAGATGAACAGGAATAGCGAGAACCAATGAGAGGCTAGCTGGAGGTGTCTGGATGGGCAAATTTAACTCTCATTTCCCACCAGGAAGAGGAATTAACCAAAGGCTCAGCGAGCCGTGCCGGAACCAGATTAGGGCCTGAAGCCATCCTGGGTGTTTCGGCCAGCTCACAAGAAAGCGAGTTGAAGAAAGGAGCTCAGGGGCACTGTAATTCACAAACCTGCAGAGTTATAAATGACAGCTATCGTCCAAAAATAGACTGAAGTAAGGCTGCCAAGAGGACTTGAAAGCGGGGCAGAATTGCAGGAAACCGATTTCAGGAGGTAGACTGGAATTGCATTGAAAGCATAGGAAAAGAGGCAGAACGTCCACAATGATGCACTTGGCCAAAAAGTGCGTATGCGTTTTTTCCTGAATATATTCAGGAAGAAACGCATACGCCCTTTTTGGCCAACCAAGCAAGCTTGCAAAGGAAATCTGCACTACAATGAAGTCTCACTTCCCCCCGGTCAAAAGGGCCATCTGAAAAAAGTGTAAAATCCAGAAAGGCAGGACAGGCCATGGAGAACTGGGAGCCTTGTTATGCTGATGGGCGGGATGTAAATTGCCAACAACCACTCGGGAGAAGTGTATGGTGTTTCCTGAAACATCTAAAAAACAAAGCAACAGAACCTAGGGCACTTCCACTTATGGTCCTATAGCTTAGGGAAATTAAAATCAAAAAGACACAGCCACCCCAAAGTTTGGAACGGCTCTGTTTACAAGAACCTCGTTTACAGTACAAGTTCAACATCGCAGAAAGTGAAAAATGGATAAAGAAGTTGTGGTATTTACTTACAAAGCAATATCACTCAGCAATGAAATCTGTGTCATCAGGCACTTAGCAGCACAATGAGTGGATTCAGGTATGATGATTCTAACTGAAATAAGTCACACAGAAATAGAAACATCATAAGATATCAGTAATACACGGAATGTAAACTTGGCTACACAGGAACTGAATTACAGAACAGAACAGGGTCTCAAATTTAGAAAACCAACTTATGCTTGCTTAAGGGGAAAGGTGAGTTGGGGTGCTGCATAAAACCAGAGATTGAAATGAGCACAGATAAAGTTCCTTAAGCCAAATATGGAATAGACAAGAGCTACTCCTTGCTCAACGAAATGGACTCAACACCGCATATTAAATGCCTAAGAATGTACCTGACTAGTAAGTATCTTAAAACCTATAGATTGCTATGTCTCCGAAAGAGAATCAAGCATGTGTACAGGGGCATAAACGCAGCAGTGATAGGATTGGAGAGGTTCGGTGAGCAAATGAAGACCCTTTGAAGTCATATTGCATGGTACCCATTCCACGGGTTTCAACTACCCAGGTTTTAGGTATTCTTCCTTCAGCTAAAACATGCATGTGGAACCCAGAGTATGATCAACCATGTGATCGGGAGACGTGTTCAAATATGTCTCAGTTTTCCTCCCCTGGTACTCGGGTGCAACATTCCAGACGCTTTACTAACACTCTCCCCACTTGGAAAGTCAGCGCCTTTAACCTCCTGTTTGGCCCAGTTTGCAATTTCTGCGGAAGATGAACAGGAATAGCGAGAACCAATGAGAGGCTAGCTGGAGGTGTCTGGACGGGCAAATTTAACTCTCATTTCCCACCAGGAAGAGGAATTAAACAAAGGCTCAGCGTTCCGAGACGGAACCAGATTAGGGCCTGAAGCCATCATGCGGTGTTGCAGCTAGCTCACAAGAAAGCGAGTTGAAGAAAGGAGCTCAGGGGCACTGTAATTCACAAACCTGCAGACTTATAAATGACAGCTATCGTCCAAAAATAGACTGAAGTAAGGCTGCCAAGAGGACTTGAAAGCGGGGCAGAATTGCAGGAAACCGATTTCAGGAGTTAGACTGGAATTGCATTGAAAGCATAGGAAAAGAGGCAGAACGTCCACAATGATGCACTTGGACAAAAAGGGCGTATGCGTTTTTTCCTTAATATATTCAGGAAAAAACGCATACACCCTTTTTGGCCAACCAAGCAAGCTTGCAAAGGAAATCTGCACTACAATGAAGTCTCACTTCCCCCAGGTCAAAAGGGCCATCTGAAAAAAGTGTAAAATCCAGAAAGGCAGGACAGGCCATGGAGAACTGGGAGCCTTGTTATGCTGAAGGGCGGGATGTAAATTGCGAACAACCACTCGGGAGAAGTGTATGGTGTTTCCTGAAACATCTAAAAAACAAAGCAACAGAGCCTAGGGCACTTCCACTTATGGTCCTATAGCTTAGGGAATTTAAAATCAAAAAGACACAGCCACCCCAAAGTTTGGAACGGCTCTGTTTACAAGAACCTCGTTTAAAACACAAGTTCAACATCGCAGAAAGTGAAAAATGGATAAAAAAGTTGTGGTATTTACTTACAAAGCAATATCACTCAGCAATGAAATCTGTGTCATCAGGCCCTTAGCAGCACAATGAGTGGATTCAGGTATGATGATTCTAACTGAAATAAGTCACACAGAAAAAGAAACATCATAAGATATCAGTAATACACGGAATGTAAACTTGGCTACACAGGAACTGAATTACAGAACAGAACAGGGTCTCAAATTTAGAAAACCAACTTATGCTTGCTTAAGGGTAAAGGTGAGTTGGGGTGCTGCATAAAACCAGAGATTGAAATGAGCACAGATAAAGTTCCTTAAGCCAAATATGGAATAGACAAGAGCTACTCCTTGCTCAACGAAATGGACTCAACACCGCATATTAAACGCCTAAGAATGTACCTGACTAGTAAGTATCTTAAAACCTATGGATTGCTATGTCTCCGAAAGAGAATCAAGCATGTGTACAGGGGCATAAACGCAGCAGTGATAGGATTGGAGAGGTTCGGTGAGCAAATGAAGACCCTTTGAAGTCATATTGCATGGTACCCATTCCACGGCTTTCAACTACCCAGGTTTAAGGTATTCTTCCTTCAGCTAAAACATGCATGTGGAACCCAAGTATGATCAACCATGTGAACGGGAGACGTGTTCAAATATGTCTCAGTTTTCCTCCCCTGGTACTCGGGTGCAACATTCCAGACGCTTTACTAACACTCTCCCCACTTGGAAAGTCAGCGCCTTTAACCTCCTGTTTGGCCCAGTTTGCAATTTCTGCGGAAGATGAACAGGAATAGCGAGAACCAATGAGAGACTAGCTGGAGGTGTCTGGACGGGCAAATTTAACTCTCATTTCCCACCAGGAAGAGGAAATAACCAAAGGCTCAGCATGCTGTGCCGGAACCAGATTAGGGTTGAAGACATCCTGCTGTGTTGAGGCCAGGTCACAAGAAAGCGAGTTGAAGAAAGGAGCTCAGGGGCACTGTAATTCACAAACCTGCAGAGTTATAAATGACAGCTATCGTCCAAAAATAGACTGAAGTAAGGCTGCCAAGAGGACTTGAAAGCGGGGCAGAATTGCAGGAAACCGATTTCAGGAGGTAGACTGGAATTGCATTGAAAGCATAGGAAAAGAGGCAGAACGTCCACAATGATGCACTTGGCCAAAAAGGGCGTATGCGTTTTTTCCTGAATATATTCAGGAAAAAATGCATACGCCCTTTTTGGCCAACCAAGCAAGCTTGCAAAGGAAATCTGCACTACAATGAAGTCTCACTTCCCCCCGGTCAAAAGGGCCATCTGAAAAAAGTGTAAAATCCAGAAAGGCAGGACAGGCCATGGAGAACTGGGAGCCTTGTTATGCTGATGGGCGGGATGTAAATTGCCAACAGACACTCCGGAGAAGTGTATGGTGTTTCCTGAAACATCTAAAAAACAAAGCAACAGAGCCTAGGGCACTTCCACTTATGGTCCTATAGCTTAGGGAATTTAAAATCAAAAAGACACAGCCACCCCAAAGTTTGGAATGGCTCTGTTTACAAGAACCTCGTTTACAGTACAAGTTCAACATCGCAGAAATTGAAAAATGGATAAAGAAGTTGTGGTATTTACTTACAAAGCAATATCACTCAGCAATGAAATCTGTGTCATCAGGCCCTTAGCAGCACAATGAGTGGATTCAGGTATGATGATTCTAACTGAAATAAGTCACACAGAAAAAGAAACATCATAAGATATCAGTAATACACGGAATGTAAACTTGGCTACACAGGAACTGTATTACAGAACAGAATAGGGTCTCAAATTTAGAAAACCAACTTATGCTTGCTTAAGGGGAAACGTGAGTTGGGGTGCTGCATAAAACCAGAGATTGAAATGAGCACAGATAAAGTTCCTTAAGCCAAATATGGAATAGACAAGAGCTACTCCTTGCTCAACGAAATGGACTCAATACCGCATATTAAACGCCTAAGAATGTACCTGACTAGTAAGTATCTTAAAACCTATGGATTGCTATGTCTCCGAAACAGAATCAAGCATGTGTACAGGGGCATAAACGCAGCAGTGATAGGATTGGAGAGGTTCGGTGAGCAAATGAAAACCCTTTGAAGTCATATTGCATGGTACCCATTCCACGGGTTTCAACTACCCAGGTTTTAGGTATTCTTCCTTCAGCTAAAACATGCATGTGGAACCCAAGTATGATCAACCATGTGAACGGGAGACGTGTTCAAATATGTCTCAGATTTCCTCCCCTGGTACTCGGGTGCAACATTCCAGACGCTTTACTAACACTCTCCCGACTTGGAGAGTCAGTCCCTTTAACCTCCTGTTTGGCCCAGTTTGCAATTTCTGCGGAAGATGAACAGGAATAGCGAGAACCAATGACAGACTAGCTGGAGGTGTCTGGACGGGCAAATTTAACTCTCATTTCCCACCAGGAAGAGGAATTAACCAAAGGCTCAGCGTGCCGTGCCGGAACCAGATTAGGGCCTGAAGCCATCCTGCGGTGTTGCGGCCAGCTCACAAGAAAGCGAGTTCTAGAAAGGAGCTCAGGGGCACTGTAATTCACAAACCTGCAGAGTTATAAATGACAGCTATCGTCCAAAAATATACTGAAGTAAGGCTGCCAAGAGGACTTGAAAGCGGGGCAGAATTGCAGGAAACCGATTTCAGGAGGTAGACTGAAATTGCATTGAAAGCATAGGAAAAGAGGCAGAACGTCCACAATGATGCACTTGGCCAAAAAGGGCGTATGCGTTTTTTCCTGAATATATTCAGGAAAAAACGCATACGCCCTTTTTGGCCAACCAAGCAAGCTTGCAAAGGAAATCTGCACTACAATGAAGACTCACTTCCACCTGGTCAAAAGGGCCATCTGAAAAAAGTGTAAAATCCAGAAAGGCAGGACAGGCCATGGAGAAGTGGGAGCCTTCTTATGCTGATGGGCGGGATGTAAATTGCCAACAGCCACTCTGGAGAAGTGTATGGTGTTTCCTGAAACATCTAAAAAACAAAGCAACAGAGCCTAGGGCACTTCCACTTATGGTCCTATAGCTTAGGGAAATTAAAATCAAAAAGACACAGCCACCCCAAAGTTTGGGACGCCTCCGTTTACAAGAACCTCGTTTACCGTACAAGTTCAATATCACAGAAAGTGAAAAATGGATAAAGAACTTGAGGTACTTACGTACAATGCAGTATCACTCAGCAATGAAATCTATGTCATCAGGCCCTTAGCAGCATAATGAGTGGATTCAGGTACGATGATTCTAACTGAAATAAGTCACACAGAAAAAGAAACATCATAAGATATCACTAATACACGGAATGTAAACTTGGCTACACAGGAACTGCATTCCAAAATAGAACAGGGTCTCAAATTTAGAAAACCAACTTATGCTTGCTTAAGGGGAAAGGTGAGTTGGGGTGCTGCATAAAACCAGAGATTGAAATGAGCACAGATAAAGTTCCTTAAGCCAAATATGGAATAGACAAGAGCTACTCCTTGCTCAACGAAATGGACTCAACACCCCATATTAAACGCCTAAGAATGTACCTGACTAGTAAGTATCTTAAAACCTATGGATTGCTATGTCTCCAAAAGAGAATCAAGCGTGTGTACAGGGGCATAAACGCAGCAGTGATAGGATTGGAGAGGTTCGGTGAGCAAATGAAGACCCTTTGAAGTCATATTGCATGGTACCCATTACACGGGTCTCAACTCTCCAGGTTTTAGGTATTCTTCCTTCAGCTAAAACATGCATGTGGAACCCAGAGTATGATCAACCATGTGAACGGGAGACGTGTTCAAATATGTCTCAGTTTTCCTCCCCTGGTACTCGGGTGCAACATTCCAGACGCTTTACTAACACTCTCCCGACTTGGAGAGTCAGTCCCTTTAACCTCCTGTTTGGCCCAGTTTGCAATTTCTGCGGAAGATGAACAGGAATAGCGAGAACCAATGAGAGGCTAGCTGGAGGTGTCTGGACGGGCAAATTTAACTCTCATTTCCCACCAGGAAGAGGAAATAACCAAAGGCTCAGCGTGCCGTGCCGGAACCAGATTAGGGCCTGAAGCCATCCTGCGGTGTTGCGGCCAGCTCAAAAGAAAGCGAGTTGAAGAAAGGAGCTCAGGGGCACTGTAATTCACAAACCTGCAGAGTTATAAATGACAGCTATCGTCCAAAAATAGACTGAAGTAAGGCTGCCAAGAGGACTTGAAAGCGGGGCAGAATTGCAGGAAACCGATTTCAGGAGGTAGACAGGAATTGCATTGAAAGCATAGGAAAAGAGGCAGAACGTCCACAATGATGCACTTGGCCAAAAAGGGCGTATGCGTTTTTTCCTGAATATATTCAGGAAAAAACGCATACGCCCTTTTTGGCCAACCAAGCAAGCTTGCAAAGGAAATCTGCACTACAATGAAGTCTCACTTCCCCCCGGTCAAAAGGGCCATCTGAAAAAAGTGTAAAATCCAGAAAGGCAGGACAGGCCATGGAGAACTGGGAGCCTTGTTATGCTGATGGGCGGGATGTAAATTGCCAACAACCACTCGGGAGAAGTGTATGGTGTTTCCTGAAACATCTAAAAAACAAAGCAACAGAGCCTAGGGCACTTCCACTTATGGTCCTATAGCTTAGGGAAATTAAATTTAAAAAGACACAGCCACCCCAAAGTTTGGAACGGCTCTGTTTACAAGAACCTCGTTTACAGTACAAGTTCAACATCGCAGAAAGTGAAAAATGGATAAAGAACTTGTGGTACTTACGTACAATGCAGTATCACTCAGCAATGAAATCTACGTCATCAGGCCCGTAGCAGCATAATGAGTGGATTCAGGTACGATGATTCTAACTGAAATAAGTCACACAGAAAAAGAAACATCATAAGATATCAGTAATACACGGAATGTAAACTTGGCTACACAGGAACTGAATTACAGAACAGAACAGGGTCTCAAATTTAGAAAACCAACTTATGCTTGCTTAAGGGGAAAGGTGAGTTGGGGTGCTGCATAAAACCAGAGATTGAAATGAGCACAGATAAAGTTCCTTAAGCCAAATATGGAATAGACAAGAGCTACTCCTTGCTCAACGAAATGGACTCAACACCGCATATTAAATGCCTAAGAATGTACCTGACTAGTAAGTATCTTAAAACCTATGGATTGCTATGTCTCCGAAAGAGAATCAAGCATGTGTACAGGGGCATAAACGCAGCAGTGATAGGATTGGAGAGGTTCGGTGAGCAAATGAAGACCCTTTGAAGTCATATTGCATGGTACCCATTCCACGGCTTTCAACTACCCAGGTTTAAGGTATTCTTCCTTCAGCTAAAACATGCATGTGGGACCTAGAGTATGATCAACCATGTGATCGGGAGACGTGTTCAAATATGTCTCAGTTTTCCTCCCCTGGTACTCGGGTGCAACATTCCAGACGCTTTACTGACACTCTCCCCACTTGGAGAGTCAGTCCCTTTAACCTCCTGTTTGGCCCAGTTTGCAATTTCTGTGGAAGATTAACAGGAATAGCGAGAACCAATGAGAGACTAGCTGGAGGTGTCTGGATGGGCAAATTTAACTCTCATTTCCCACCAGGAAGAGGAATTAACCAAAGGCTCAGCGTGCCGTGCCAGAACCAGATTAGGGCCTGAAGACATCCTGCGGTGTTGCGGCCAGGTCACAAGAAAGCGAGTTGAAGAAAGGAGCTCAGGGGCACTGTAATTCACAAACCTGCAGAGTTATAAATGACAGCTATTGTCCAAAAATATACTGAAGTAAGGCTGCCAAGAGGACTTGAAAGCGGGGCAGAATTGCAGGAAACCGATTTCAGGAGGTAGACTGGAATTGCATTGAAAGCATAGGAAAAGAGGCAGAACGTCCACAATGATGCACTTGGCCAAAAAGGGCGTATGCGTTTTTTCCTGAATATATTCAGGAAAAAACGCATACGCCCTTTTTGGCCAACCAAGCAAGCTTGCAAAGGAAATCTGCACTACAATGAAGTCTCACTTCCCCCCGGTCAAAAGGGCCATCTGAAAAAAGTGTAAAATCCAGAAAGGCAGGACAGGCCATGGAGAACTGGGAGCCTTGTTATGCTGATGGGCGGGATGTAAATTGCCAACAGCCACTCGGGAGAAGTGTATGGTGTTTCCTGAAACATCTAAAAAACAAAGCAACAGAGCCTAGGGCACTTCCACTTATGGTCCTATAGCTTAGGGAATTTAAAATCAAAAAGACACAGCCACCCCAAAGTTTGGAACGGCTCTGTTTACAAGAACCTCGTTTACAGTACAAGTTCAACATCGCAGAAATTGAAAAATGGATAAAGAAGTTGTGGTATTTACTTACAAAGCAATATCACTCAGCAATGAAATCTGTGTCATCAGGCCCTTAGCAGCACAATGAGTGGATTCAGGTATGATGATTCTAACTGAAATAAGTCACACAGAAAAAGAAACATCATAAGATATCAGTAATACACGGAATGTAAACTTGGCTACACAGGAACTGTATTACAGAACAGAACAGGGTCTCAAATTTAGAAAACCAACTTATGCTTGCTTAAGGGGAAAGGTGAGTTGGGGTGCTGCATAAAACCAGAGATTGAAATGAGCACAGATAAAGTTCCTTAAGCCAAATATGGAATAGACAAGAGCTACTCCTTGCTCAATGAAATGGACTCAATACCGCATATTAAACGCCTAAGAATGTACCTGACTAGTAAGTATCTTAAAACCTATGGATTGCTATGTCTCCGAAACAGAATCAAGCATGTGTACAGGGGCATAAACGCAGCAGTGATCGGATTGGAGAGGTTCGGTGAGCAAATGAAAACCCTTTGAAGTCATATTGCATGGTACCCATTCCACGGGTTTCAACTACCCAGGTTTTAGGTATTCTTCCTTCAGCTAAAACATGCATGTGGAACCCAAGTATGATCAACCATGTGAACGGGAGACGTGTTCAAATATGTCTCAGTTTTCCTCCCCTGGTACTCGGGTGCAACATTCCAGACGCTTTACTAACACTCTCCCGACTTGGAGAGTCAGTCCCTTTAACCTCCTGTTTGGCCCAGTTTGCAATTTCTGCGGAAGATGAACAGGAATAGCGAGAACCAATGACAGACTAGCTGGAGGTGTCTGGACGGGCAAATTTAACTCTCATTTCCCACCAGGAAGAGGAATTAACCAAAGGCTCAGCGTGCCGTGCCGGAACCAGATTAGGGCCTGAAGCCATCCTGCGGTGTTGCGGCCAGCTCAAAAGAAAGCGAGTTCTAGAAAGGAGCTCAGGGGCACTGTAATTCACAAACCTGCAGAGTTATAAATGACAGCTATCGTCCAAAAATATACTGAAGTAAGGCTGCCAAGAGGACTTGAAAGCGGGGCAGAATTGCAGGAAACCGATTTCAGGAGGTAGACTGAAATTGCATTGAAAGCATAGGAAAAGAGGCAGAACGTCCACAATGATGCACTTGGCCAAAAAGGGCGTATGCGTTTTTTCCTGAATATATTCAGGAAAAAACGCATACGCCCTTTTTGGCCAACCAAGCAAGCTTGCAAAGGAAATCTGCACTACAATGAAGTCTCACTTCCACCTGGTCAAAAGGGCCATCTGAAAAAAGTGTAAAATCCAGAAAGGCAGGACAGGCCATGGAGAAGTGGGAGCCTTCTTATGCTGATGGGCGGGATGTAAATTGCCAACAACCACTCGGGAGAAGTGTATGGTGTTTCCTGAAACATCTAAAAAACAAAGCAACAGAGCCTAGGGCACTTCCACTTATGGTCCTATAGCTTAGGGAAATTAAAATCAAAAAGACACAGCCACCCCAAAGTTTGGGACGCCTCCGTTTACAAGAACCTCGTTTACCGTACAAGTTCAATATCACAGAAAGTGAAAAATGGATAAAGAACTTGAGGTACTTACGTACAATGCAGTATCACTCAGCAATGAAATCTATGTCATCAGGCCCTTAGCAGCATAATGAGTGGATTCAGGTACGATGATTCTAACTGAAATAAGTCACACAGAAAAAGAAACATCATAAGATATCACTAATACACGGAATGTAAACTTGGCTACACAGGAACTGCATTCCAAAATAGAACAGGGTCTCAAATTTAGAAAACCAACTTATGCTTGCTTAAGGGGAAAGGTGAGTTGGGGTGCTGCATAAAACCAGAGATTGAAATGAGCACAGATAAAGTTCCTTAAGCCAAATATGGAATAGACAAGAGCTACTCCTTGCTCAACGAAATGGACTCAACACCGCATATTAAACGCCTAAGAATGTACCTGACTAGTAAGTATCTTAAAACCTATGGATTGCTATGTCTCCGAAAGAGAATCAAGCATGTGTACAGGGGCATAAACGCAGCAGTGAGAGCATTGGAGAGATTCGGTGAGGAAATGAAGACCCATTGAAGTCATATTGCATGGTACCCATTCCACGGGTTTCAACTACCCAGGTTTTAGGTATTCTTCCTTCAGCTAAAACATGCATGTGGAACCCAGAGTATGATCAACCATGTGATCGGGAGACGTGTTCAAATATGTCTCAGTTTTCGTACCCTGGTACTCGGGTGCAACATTCCAGACGCTTTACTAACACTCTCCCGACTTGGAGAGTCAGTCCCTTTAACCTCCTGTTTGGCCCAGTTTGCCATTTCTGCGGAAGATGAACAGGAATAGCGAGAACCAATGAGAGACTAGCTGGAGGTGTCTGGACGGGCAAATTTAACTCTCATTTCCCACCAGGAAGAGGAATTAACCAAAGGCTCAGCGTGCCGTTCCAGAACCAGATTAGGGCCTGAAGCCATCCTGCGGTGTTGCGGCCAGGTCACAAGAAAGCGAGTTGAAGAAAGGAGCTCAGGGGCACTGTAATTCACAAACCTGCAGAGTTATAAATGACAGCTATCGTCCAAAAATAGACTGAAGTAAGGCTGCCAAGAGGACTTGACAGCGGGGCAGCATTGCAGGAAACCGATTTCAGGAGGTAGACTGGAATTGCATTGAAAGCATAGGAAAAGAGGCAGAACGTCCACAATGATGCACTTGGCCAAAAAGGGCGTATGCGTTTTTTCCTGAATATATTCAGGAAAAACGCATACGCCCTTTTTGGCCAACCAAGCAAGCTTGCAAAGGAAATCTGCACTACAATGAAGTCTCACTTCCCCCCGGTCAAAAGGGCCATCTGAAAAAAGTGTAAAATCCAGAAAGGCAGGACAGGCCATGGAGAACTGGGAGCCTTGTTATGCTGATGGGCGGGATGTAAATTGCCAACAACCACTAGGGAGAAGTGTATGGTGTTTCCTGAAACATCTAAAAAACAAAGCAACAGAGCCTAGGGCACTTCCACTTATGGTCTTATAGCTTAGGGAATTTAAAATCAAAAAGACACAGCCACCCCAAAGTTTGGGACAGCTCTGTTTACAAGAACCTCGTTTACAGTACAAGTTCAACATCGCAGAAAGTGAAAAATGGATAAAGAACTTGTGGTACTTACGTACAATGCAGTATCACTCAGCAATGAAATCTATGTCATCAGGCCCGTAGCAGCATAATGAGTGGATTCAGGTATGATGATTCTAACTGAAATAAGTCACACAGAAAAAGAAACATCATAAGATATCACTAATACACGGAATGTAAACTTGGCTACACAGGAACTGAATTACAGAACAGAACAGGTTCTCAAATTTAGAAAACCAACTTATGCTTGCTTAAGGGTAAAGGTGAGTTGGGGTGCTGCATAAAACCAGAGATTGAAATGAGCACAGATAAAGTTCCTTAAGCCAAATATGGAATAGACAAGAGCTACTCCTTGCTCAACGAAGTGGACTCAACACCGCATATTAAATGCCTAAGAATGTACCTGACTAGTTAGTATCTTAAAACCTATGGATTGCTATGTCTCCGAAAGAGAATCAAGCATGTGTACAGGGGCATAAACGCAGCAGTGATAGGATTGGAGAGGTTCGGTGAGCAAATGAAGACCCTTTGAAGTCATATTGCATGGTACCCATTCCACGGGTTTCAACTACCCAGGTTTTAGGTATTCTTCCTTCAGCTAAAACATGCATGTGGGACCTAGAGTATGATCAACGATGTGAACGGGAGACGTGTTCAAATATGTCTCAGTTTTCCTCCCCTGGTACTCGGGTGCAACATTCCAGACGCTTTACTAACACTCTCCCCACTTGGAAAGTCAGCGCCTTTAACCTCCTGTTTGGCCCAGTTTGCAATTTCTGTGGAAGATGAACAGGAATAGCGAGAACCAATGAGAGGCTAGCTGGAGGTGTCTGGACGGGCAAATTTAACTCTCATTTCCCACCAGGAAGAGGAAATAACCAAAGGCTCAGCGTGCCGTGCCGGAACCAGATTAGGGCCTGAAGACATCCTGCGGTGTTGCGGCCAGGTCACAAGAAAGCGAGTTGAAGAAAGGAGCTCAGGGGCACTGTAATTCACAAACCTGCAGAGTTATAAATGACAGCTATCGTCCAAAAATAGACTGAAGTAAGGCTGCCAAGAGGACTTGAAAGCAGGGCAGAATTGCAGGAAACCGATTTCAGGAGGTAGACTGGAATTGCATTGAAAGCATAGGAAAAGAGGCAGAACGTCCACAATGATGCACTTGGCCAAAAAGGGCGTATGCGTTTTTTCCTGAATATATTCAGGAAAAAACGCATACGCCCTTTTTGGCCAACCAAGCAAGCTTGCAAAGGAAATCTGCACTACAATGAAGTCTCACTTCCCCCCGGTCAAAAGGGCCATCTGAAAAAAGTGTAAAATCCAGAAAGGCAGGACAGGCCATGGAGAACTGGGAGCCTTGTTATGCTGATGGGCGGGATGTAAATTGCCAACAACCACTCTGGAGAAGTGTATGGTGTTTCCTGAAACATCTAAAAAACAAAGCAACAGAGCCTAGGGCACTTCCACTTATGGTCCTATAGCTTAGGGAAATTAAATTCAAAAAGACACAGCCACCCCAAAGTTTGGAACGGCTCTGTTTACAAGAACCTCGTTTACAGTACAAGTTCAACATCGCAGAAAGTGAAAAATGGATAAAGAACTTGTGGTACTTACGTACAATGCAGTATCACTCAGCAGTGAAATCTATGTCATCAGGCCCGTAGCAGCATAATGAGTGGATCCAGGTACGATGATTCTAACTGAAATAAGTCACACAGAAAAAGAAACATCATAAGATATCACTAATACACGGAATGTAAACTTGGCTACACAGGAACTGAATTACAGAACAGAACAGGGTCTCAAATTTAGAAAACCAACTTATGCTTGCTTAAGGGTAAAGGTGAGTTGGGGTGCTGCATAAAACCAGAGATTGAAATGAGCACAGATAAAGTTCCTTAAGCCAAATATGGAATAGACAAGAGCTACTCCTTGCTCAACGAAATGGACTCAACACCGCATATTAAATGCCTAAGAATGTACCTGACTAGTAAGTATCTTAAAACCTATGGATTGCTATGTCTCCGAAAGAGAATCAAGCATGTGTACAGGGGCATAAACGCAGCAGTGATAGGATTGGAGAGGTTCGGTGAGCAAATGAAGACCCTTTGAAGTCATATTGCATGGTACCCATTCCACGGCTTTCAACTACCCAGGTTTAAGGTATTCTTCCTTCATCTAAAACATGCATGTGGAACCCAAGTATGATCAACCATGTGAACGGGAGATGTGTTCAAATATGTCTCAGTTTTCCTCCCCTGGTACTCGGGTGCAACATTCCAGACGCTTTACTAACACTCTCCCCACTTGGAAAGTCAGCGCCTTTAACCTCCTGTTTGGCCCAGTTTGCAATTTCTGCGGAAGATGAACAGGAATAGCAAGAACCAATGAGAGGCTAGCTGGAGGTGTCTGGACGGGCAAATTTAACTCTCATTTCCCACCAGGAAGAGGAAATAACCAAAGGCTCAGCGTGCCGTGCCGGAACCAGATTAGGGCCTGAAGCCATCCTGCGTTGTTGCGGCCAGCTCAAAAGAAAGCGAGTTGAAGAAAGGAGCTCAGGGGCACTGTAATTCACAAACCTGCAGAGTTATAAATGACAGCTATCGTCCAAAAATAGACTGAAGTAAGGCTGCCAAGAGGACTTGAAAGCGGGGCAGAATTGCAGGAAACCGATTTCAGGAGGTAGACTGGAATTGCATTGAAAGCATAGGAAAAGAGGCAGAACGTCCACAATGTGCACTTGGCCAAAAAGGGCGTATGCGTTTTTTCCTGAATATATTCAGGAAAATACGCATACGCCCTTTTTGGCCAACCAAGCAAGCTTGCAAAGGAAATCTGCACTACAATGAAGTCTCACTTCCCCCCGGTCAAAAGGGCTATCTGAAAAAAGTGTAAAATCCAGAAAGGCAGGACAGGCCATGGAGAACTGGGAGCCTTGTTATGCTGATGGGCGGGATGTAAATTGCCAACAACCACTCTGGAGAAGTGTATGGTGTTTCCTGAAACATCTAAAAAACAAAGCAACAGAGCCTAGGGCACTTCCACTTATGGTCCTATAGCTTAGGGAATTTAAAATCAAAAAGACACAGCCACCCCAAAGTTTCGAACGGCTCTGTTTACAAGAACCTCGTTTACAGTAGAAGTTCAACATCGCAGAAAGTGAAAAATGGATAAAGAACTTGTGGTACTTACGTACAATGCAGTATCACTCAGCAATGAAATCTATGTCATCAGGCCCGTAGCAGCATAATGAGTGGATTCAGGTACGATGATTCTAACTGAAATAAGTCACACAGAAAAAGAAACATCATAAGATATCAGTAATACACGGAATGTAAACTTGGCTACACAGGAACTGAATTACAGAACAGAACAGGGTCTCAAATTTAGAAAACCAACTTATGCTTGCTTAAGGGGAAAGGTGAGTTGGGGTGCTGCATAAAACCAGAGATTGAAATGAGCACAGATAAAGTTCCTTAAACCAAATATGGAATAGACAAGAGCTACTCCTTGCTCAACGAAGTGGACTCAACACCGCATATTAAATGCCTAAGAATGTACCTGACTAGTAAGTATCTTAAAACCTATGGATTGCTATGTCTCCGAAAGAGAATCAAGCATGTGTACAGGGGCATAAACGCAGCAGTGATAGGATTGGAGAGGTTCGGTGAGCAAATGAAGACCCTTTGAAGTCATATTGCATGGTACCCATTCCACGGGTTTCAACTACCCAGGTTTTAGGTATTCTTCCTTCAGCTAAAACATGCATGTGGGACCTAGAGTATGATCAACCATGTGAACGGGAGACGTGTTCAAATATGTCTCAGTTTTCCTCCCCTGGTACTCGGGTGCAACATTCCACATGCTTTACTAACACTCTCCCCACTTGGAAAGTCAGCGCCTTTAACCTCCTGTTTGGCCCAGTTTGCAATTTCTGTGGAAGATGAACAGGAATAGCGAGAACCAATGAGAGGCTAGCTGGAGGTGTCTGGACGGGCAAATTTAACTCTCATTTCCCACCAGGAAGAGGAAATAACCAAAGGCTCAGCGTGCCGTGCCGGAACCAGATTAGGGCCTGAAGACATCCTGCGGTGTTGCGGCCAGGTCACAAGAAAGCGAGTTGAAGAAAGGAGCTCAGGGGCACTGTAATTCACAAACCTGCAGAGTTATAAATGACAGCTATCGTCCAAAAATAGACTGAAGTAAGGCTGCCAAGAGGACTTGAAAGCAGGGCAGAATTGCAGGAAACCGATTTCAGGAGGTAGACTGGAATTGCATTGAAAGCATAGGAAAAGAGGTAGAACGTCCACAATGATGCACTTGGCCAAAAAGGGCGTATGCGTTTTTTCCTGAATATATTCAGGAAAAAACGCATACGCCCTTTTTGGCCAACCAAGCAAGCTTGCAAAGGAAATCTGCACTACAATGAAGTCTCACTTCCCCCCGGTCAAAAGGGCCATCTGAAAAAAGTGTAAAATCCAGAAAGGCAGGACAGGCCATGGAGAACTGGGAGCCTTGTTATGCTGATGGGCGGGATGTAAATTGCCAACAACCACTCGGGAGAAGTGTATGGTGTTTCCTGAAACATCTAAAAAACAAAGCAACAGAGCCTAGGGCACTTCCACTTATGGTCCTATAGCTTAGGGAAATTAAATTCAAAAAGACACAGCCACCCCAAAGTTTGGAACGGCTCTGTTTACAAGAACCTCGTTTACAGTACAAGTTCAACATCGCAGAAAGTGAAAAATGGATAAAGAACTTGTGGTACTTACGTACAATGCAGTATCACTCAGCAGTGAAATCTATGTCATCAGGCCCGTAGCAGCATAATGAGTGGATCCAGGTACGATGATTCTAACTGAAATAAGTCACACAGAAAAAGAAACATCATAAGATATCACTAATACACGGAATGTAAACTTGGCTACACAGGAACTGAATTACAGAACAGAACAGGGTCTCAAATTTAGAAAACCAACTTATGCTTGCTTAAGGGTAAAGGTGAGTTGGGGTGCTGCATAAAACCAGAGATTGAAATGAGCACAGATAAAGTTCCTTAAGCCAAATATGGAATAGACAAGAGCTACTCCTTGCTCAACGAAATGGACTCAACACCGCATATTAAATGCCTAAGAATGTACCTGACTAGTAAGTATCTTAAAACCTATGGATTGCTATGTCTCCGAAAGAGAATCAAGCATGTGTACAGGGGCATAAACGCAGCAGTGATAGGATTGGAGAGGTTCGGTGAGCAAATGAAGACCCTTTGAAGTCATATTGCATGGTACCCATTACACGGGTCTCAACTCTCCAGGTTTTAGGTATTCTTCCTTCAGCTAAAACATGCATGTGGAACCCAGAGTATGATCAACCATGTGAACGGGAGACGTGTTCAAATATGTCTCAGTTTTCCTCCCCTGGTACTCGGGTGCAACATTCCAGACGCTTTACTAACACTCTCCCGACTTGGAGAGTCAGTCCCTTTAACCTCCTGTTTGGCCCAGTTTGCAATTTCTGCGGAAGATGAACAGGAATAGCGAGAACCAATGACAGACTAGCTGGAGGTGTCTGGACGGGCAAATTTAACTCTCATTTCCCACCAGGAAGAGGAATTAACCAAAGGCTCAGCGTGCCGTGCCGGAACCAGATTAGGGCCTGAAGCCATCCTGCGGTGTTGCGGCCAGCTCAAAAGAAAGCGAGTTCTAGAAAGGAGCTCAGGGGCACTGTAATTCACAAACCTGCAGAGTTATAAATGACAGCTATCGTCCAAAAATATACTGAAGTAAGGCTGCCAAGAGGACTTGAAAGCGGGGCAGAATTGCAGGAAACCGATTTCAGGAGGTAGACTGAAATTGCATTGAAAGCATAGGAAAAGAGGCAGAACGTCCACAATGATGCACTTGGCCAAAAAGGGCGTATGCGTTTTTTCCTGAATATATTCAGGAAAAAACGCATACGCCCTTTTTGGCCAACCAAGCAAGCTTGCAAAGGAAATCTGCACTACAATGAAGTCTCACTTCCACCTGGTCAAAAGGGCCATCTGAAAAAAGTGTAAAATCCAGAAAGGCAGGACAGGCCATGGAGAAGTGGGAGCCTTCTTATGCTGATGGGCGGGATGTAAATTGCCAACAACCACTCGGGAGAAGTGTATGGTGTTTCCTGAAACATCTAAAAAACAAAGCAACAGAGCCTAGGGCACTTCCACTTATGGTCCTATAGCTTAGGGAAATTAAAATCAAAAAGACACAGCCACCCCAAAGTTTGGGACGCCTCCGTTTACAAGAACCTCGTTTACCGTACAAGTTCAATATCACAGAAAGTGAAAAATGGATAAAGAACTTGAGGTACTTACGTACAATGCAGTATCACTCAGCAATGAAATCTATGTCATCAGGCCCTTAGCAGCATAATGAGTGGATTCAGGTACGATGATTCTAACTGAAATAAGTCACACAGAAAAAGAAACATCATAAGATATCACTAATACACGGAATGTAAACTTGGCTACACAGGAACTGCATTCCAAAATAGAACAGGGTCTCAAATTTAGAAAACCAACTTATGCTTGCTTAAGGGGAAAGGTGAGTTGGGGTGCTGCATAAAACCAGAGATTGAAATGAGCACAGATAAAGTTCCTTAAGCCAAATATGGAATAGACAAGAGCTACTCCTTGCTCAACGAAATGGACTCAACACCGCATATTAAACGCCTAAGAATGTACCTGACTAGTAAGTATCTTAAAACCTATGGATTGCTATGTCTCCGAAAGAGAATCAAGCATGTGTACAGGGGCATAAACGCAGCAGTGAGAGCATTGGAGAGATTCGGTGAGGAAATGAAGACCCATTGAAGTCATATTGCATGGTACCCATTCCACGGGTTTCAACTACCCAGGTTTTAGGTATTCTTCCTTCAGCTAAAACATGCATGTGGAACCCAGAGTATGATCAACCATGTGATCGGGAGACGTGTTCAAATATGTCTCAGTTTTCGTACCCTGGTACTCGGGTGCAACATTCCAGACGCTTTACTAACACTCTCCCGACTTGGAGAGTCAGTCCCTTTAACCTCCTGTTTGGCCCAGTTTGCCATTTCTGCGGAAGATGAACAGGAATAGCGAGAACCAATGAGAGACTAGCTGGAGGTGTCTGGACGGGCAAATTTAACTCTCATTTCCCACCAGGAAGAGGAATTAACCAAAGGCTCAGCGTGCCGTTCCAGAACCAGATTAGGGCCTGAAGCCATCCTGCGGTGTTGCGGCCAGGTCACAAGAAAGCGAGTTGAAGAAAGGAGCTCAGGGGCACTGTAATTCACAAACCTGCAGAGTTATAAATGACAGCTATCGTCCAAAAATAGACTGAAGTAAGGCTGCCAAGAGGACTTGACAGCGGGGCAGCATTGCAGGAAACCGATTTCAGGAGGTAGACTGGAATTGCATTGAAAGCATAGGAAAAGAGGCAGAACGTCCACAATGATGCACTTGGCCAAAAAGGGCGTATGCGTTTTTTCCTGAATATATTCAGGAAAAACGCATACGCCCTTTTTGGCCAACCAAGCAAGCTTGCAAAGGAAATCTGCACTACAATGAAGTCTCACTTCCCCCCGGTCAAAAGGGCCATCTGAAAAAAGTGTAAAATCCAGAAAGGCAGGACAGGCCATGGAGAACTGGGAGCCTTGTTATGCTGATGGGCGGGATGTAAATTGCCAACAACCACTAGGGAGAAGTGTATGGTGTTTCCTGAAACATCTAAAAAACAAAGCAACAGAGCCTAGGGCACTTCCACTTATGGTCTTATAGCTTAGGGAATTTAAAATCAAAAAGACACAGCCACCCCAAAGTTTGGGACAGCTCTGTTTACAAGAACCTCGTTTACAGTACAAGTTCAACATCGCAGAAAGTGAAAAATGGATAAAGAACTTGTGGTACTTACGTACAATGCAGTATCACTCAGCAATGAAATCTATGTCATCAGGCCCGTAGCAGCATAATGAGTGGATTCAGGTATGATGATTCTAACTGAAATAAGTCACACAGAAAAAGAAACATCATAAGATATCACTAATACACGGAATGTAAACTTGGCTACACAGGAACTGAATTACAGAACAGAACAGGTTCTCAAATTTAGAAAACCAACTTATGCTTGCTTAAGGGTAAAGGTGAGTTGGGGTGCTGCATAAAACCAGAGATTGAAATGAGCACAGATAAAGTTCCTTAAGCCAAATATGGAATAGACAAGAGCTACTCCTTGCTCAACGAAGTGGACTCAACACCGCATATTAAATGCCTAAGAATGTACCTGACTAGTAAGTATCTTAAAACCTATGGATTGCTATGTCTCCGAAAGAGAATCAAGCATGTGTACAGGGGCATAAACGCAGCAGTGATAGGATTGGAGAGGTTCGGTGAGCAAATGAAGACCCTTTGAAGTCATATTGCATGGTACCCATTCCACGGGTTTCAACTACCCAGGTTTTAGGTATTCTTCCTTCAGCTAAAACATGCATGTGGGACCTAGAGTATGATCAACGATGTGAACGGGAGACGTGTTCAAATATGTCTCAGTTTTCCTCCCCTGGTACTCGGGTGCAACATTCCAGACGCTTTACTAACACTCTCCCCACTTGGAAAGTCAGCGCCTTTAACCTCCTGTTTGGCCCAGTTTGCAATTTCTGTGGAAGATGAACAGGAATAGCGAGAACCAATGAGAGGCTAGCTGGAGGTGTCTGGACGGGCAAATTTAACTCTCATTTCCCACCAGGAAGAGGAAATAACCAAAGGCTCAGCGTGCCGTGCCGGAACCAGATTAGGGCCTGAAGACATCCTGCGGTGTTGCGGCCAGGTCACAAGAAAGCGAGTTGAAGAAAGGAGCTCAGGGGCACTGTAATTCACAAACCTGCAGAGTTATAAATGACAGCTATCGTCCAAAAATAGACTGAAGTAAGGCTGCCAAGAGGACTTGAAAGCAGGGCAGAATTGCAGGAAACCGATTTCAGGAGGTAGACTGGAATTGCATTGAAAGCATAGGAAAAGAGGCAGAACGTCCACAATGATGCACTTGGCCAAAAAGGGCGTATGCGTTTTTTCCTGAATATATTCAGGAAAAAACGCATACGCCCTTTTTGGCCAACCAAGCAAGCTTGCAAAGGAAATCTGCACTACAATGAAGTCTCACTTCCCCCCGGTCAAAAGGGCCATCTGAAAAAAGTGTAAAATCCAGAAAGGCAGGACAGGCCATGGAGAACTGGGAGCCTTGTTATGCTGATGGGCGGGATGTAAATTGCCAACAACCACTCGGGAGAAGTGTATGGTGTTTCCTGAAACATCTAAAAAACAAAGCAACAGAGCCTAGGGCACTTCCACTTATGGTCCTATAGCTTAGGGAAATTAAATTCAAAAAGACACAGCCACCCCAAAGTTTGGAACGGCTCTGTTTACAAGAACCTCGTTTACAGTACAAGTTCAACATCGCAGAAAGTGAAAAATGGATAAAGAACTTGTGGTACTTACGTACAATGCAGTATCACTCAGCAGTGAAATCTATGTCATCAGGCCCGTAGCAGCATAATGAGTGGATCCAGGTACGATGATTCTAACTGAAATAAGTCACACAGAAAAAGAAACATCATAAGATATCACTAATACACGGAATGTAAACTTGGCTACACAGGAACTGAATTACAGAACAGAACAGGGTCTCAAATTTAGAAAACCAACTTATGCTTGCTTAAGGGTAAAGGTGAGTTGGGGTGCTGCATAAAACCAGAGATTGAAATGAGCACAGATAAAGTTCCTTAAGCCAAATATGGAATAGACAAGAGCTACTCCTTGCTCAACGAAATGGACTCAACACCGCATATTAAATGCCTAAGAATGTACCTGACTAGTAAGTATCTTAAAACCTATGGATTGCTATGTCTCCGAAAGAGAATCAAGCATGTGTACAGGGGCATAAACGCAGCAGTGATAGGATTGGAGAGGTTCGGTGAGCAAATGAAGACCCTTTGAAGTCATATTGCATGGTACCCATTCCACGGCTTTCAACTACCCAGGTTTAAGGTATTCTTCCTTCATCTAAAACATGCATGTGGAACCCAAGTATGATCAACCATGTGAACGGGAGACGTGTTCAAATATGTCTCAGTTTTCCTCCCCTGGTACTCGGGTGCAACATTCCAGACGCTTTACTAACACTCTCCCCACTTGGAAAGTCAGCGCCTTTAACCTCCTGTTTGGCCCAGTTTGCAATTTCTGCGGAAGATGAACAGGAATAGCGAGAACCAATGAGAGGCTAGCTGGAGGTGTCTGGACGGGCAAATTTAACTCTCATTTCCCACCAGGAAGAGGAAATAACCAAAGGCTCAGCGTGCCGTGCCGGAACCAGATTAGGGCCTGAAGCCATCCTGCGTTGTTGCGGCCAGCTCAAAAGAAAGCGAGTTGAAGAAAGGAGCTCAGGGGCACTGTAATTCACAAACCTGCAGAGTTATAAATGACAGCTATCGTCCAAAAATAGACTGAAGTAAGGCTGCCAAGAGGACTTGAAAGCGGGGCAGAATTGCAGGAAACCGATTTCAGGAGGTAGACTGGAATTGCATTGAAAGCATAGGAAAAGAGGCAGAACGTCCACAATGTGCACTTGGCCAAAAAGGGCGTATGCGTTTTTTCCTGAATATATTCAGGAAAATACGCATACGCCCTTTTTGGCCAACCAAGCAAGCTTGCAAAGGAAATCTGCACTACAATGAAGTCTCACTTCCCCCCGGTCAAAAGGGCTATCTGAAAAAAGTGTAAAATCCAGAAAGGCAGGACAGGCCATGGAGAACTGGGAGCCTTGTTATGCTGATGGGCGGGATGTAAATTGCCAACAACCACTCTGGAGAAGTGTATGGTGTTTCCTGAAACATCTAAAAAACAAAGCAACAGAGCCTAGGGCACTTCCACTTATGGTCCTATAGCTTAGGGAATTTAAAATCAAAAAGACACAGCCACCCCAAAGTTTCGAACGGCTCTGTTTACAAGAACCTCGTTTACAGTAGAAGTTCAACATCGCAGAAAGTGAAAAATGGATAAAGAACTTGTGGTACTTACGTACAATGCAGTATCACTCAGCAATGAAATCTATGTCATCAGGCCCGTAGCAGCATAATGAGTGGATTCAGGTACGATGATTCTAACTGAAATAAGTCACACAGAAAAAGAAACATCATAAGATATCAGTAATACACGGAATGTAAACTTGGCTACACAGGAACTGAATTACAGAACAGAACAGGGTCTCAAATTTAGAAAACCAACTTATGCTTGCTTAAGGGGAAAGGTGAGTTGGGGTGCTGCATAAAACCAGAGATTGAAATGAGCACAGATAAAGTTCCTTAAACCAAATATGGAATAGACAAGAGCTACTCCTTGCTCAACGAAGTGGACTCAACACCGCATATTAAATGCCTAAGAATGTACCTGACTAGTAAGTATCTTAAAACCTATGGATTGCTATGTCTCCGAAAGAGAATCAAGCATGTGTACAGGGGCATAAACGCAGCAGTGATAGGATTGGAGAGGTTCGGTGAGCAAATGAAGACCCTTTGAAGTCATATTGCATGGTACCCATTCCACGGGTTTCAACTACCCAGGTTTTAGGTATTCTTCCTTCAGCTAAAACATGCATGTGGGACCTAGAGTATGATCAACCATGTGAACGGGAGACGTGTTCAAATATGTCTCAGTTTTCCTCCCCTGGTACTCGGGTGCAACATTCCACATGCTTTACTAACACTCTCCCCACTTGGAAAGTCAGCGCCTTTAACCTCCTGTTTGGCCCAGTTTGCAATTTCTGTGGAAGATGAACAGGAATAGCGAGAACCAATGAGAGGCTAGCTGGAGGTGTCTGGACGGGCAAATTTAACTCTCATTTCCCACCAGGAAGAGGAAATAACCAAAGGCTCAGCGTGCCGTGCCGGAACCAGATTAGGGCCTGAAGACATCCTGCGGTGTTGCGGCCAGGTCACAAGAAAGCGAGTTGAAGAAAGGAGCTCAGGGGCACTGTAATTCACAAACCTGCAGAGTTATAAATGACAGCTATCGTCCAAAAATAGACTGAAGTAAGGCTGCCAAGAGGACTTGAAAGCAGGGCAGAATTGCAGGAAACCGATTTCAGGAGGTAGACTGGAATTGCATTGAAAGCATAGGAAAAGAGGTAGAACGTCCACAATGATGCACTTGGCCAAAAAGGGCGTATGCGTTTTTTCCTGAATATATTCAGGAAAAAACGCATACGCCCTTTTTGGCCAACCAAGCAAGCTTGCAAAGGAAATCTGCACTACAATGAAGTCTCACTTCCCCCCGGTCAAAAGGGCCATCTGAAAAAAGTGTAAAATCCAGAAAGGCAGGACAGGCCATGGAGAACTGGGAGCCTTGTTATGCTGATGGGCGGGATGTAAATTGCCAACAACCACTCGGGAGAAGTGTATGGTGTTTCCTGAAACATCTAAAAAACAAAGCAACAGAGCCTAGGGCACTTCCACTTATGGTCCTATAGCTTAGGGAAATTAAATTCAAAAAGACACAGCCACCCCAAAGTTTGGAACGGCTCTGTTTACAAGAACCTCGTTTACAGTACAAGTTCAACATCGAAGAAAGTGAAAAATGGATAAAGAACTTGTGGTACTTACGTACAATGCAGTATCACTCAGCAGTGAAATCTATGTCATCAGGCCCGTAGCAGCATAATGAGTGGATCCAGGTACGATGATTCTAACTGAAATAAGTCACACAGAAAAAGAAACATCATAAGATATCACTAATACACGGAATGTAAACTTGGCTACACAGGAACTGAATTACAGAACAGAACAGGGTCTCAAATTTAGAAAACCAACTTATGCTTGCTTAAGGGTAAAGGTGAGTTGGGGTGCTGCATAAAACCAGAGATTGAAATGAGCACAGATAAAGTTCCTTAAGCCAAATATGGAATAGACAAGAGCTACTCCTTGCTCAACGAAATGGACTCAACACCGCATATTAAATGCCTAAGAATGTACCTGACTAGTAAGTATCTTAAAACCTATGGATTGCTATGTCTCCGAAAGAGAATCAAGCATGTGTACAGGGGCATAAACGCAGCAGTGATAGGATTGGAGAGGTTCGGTGAGCAAATGAAGACCCTTTGAAGTCATATTGCATGGTACCCATTCCACGGCTTTCAACTACCCAGGTTTAAGGTATTCTTCCTTCATCTAAAACATGCATGTGGAACCCAAGTATGATCAACCATGTGAACGGGAGATGTGTTCAAATATGTCTCAGTTTTCCTCCCCTGGTACTCGGGTGCAACATTCCAGACGCTTTACTAACACTCTCCCCACTTGGAAAGTCAGCGCCTTTAACCTCCTGTTTGGCCCAGTTTGCAATTTCTGCGGAAGATGAACAGGAATAGCGAGAACCAATGAGAGGCTAGCTGGAGGTGTCTGGACGGGCAAATTTAACTCTCATTTCCCACCAGGAAGAGGAAATAACCAAAGGCTCAGCGTGCCGTGCCGGAACCAGATTAGGGCCTGAAGCCATCCTGCGGTGTTGCGGCCAGCTCAAAAGAAAGCGAGTTGAAGAAAGGAGCTCAGGGGCACTGTAATTCACAAACCTGCAGAGTTATAAATGACAGCTATCGTCCAAAAATCGACTGAAGTAAGGCTGCCAAGAGGACTTGAAAGCGGGGCAGAATTGCAGGAAACCGATTTCAGGAGGTAGACTGGAATTGCATTGAAAGCATAGGAAAAGAGGCAGAACGTCCACAATGATGCACTTGGCCAAAAAGGGCGTATGCGTTTTTTCCTGAATATATTCAGGAAAAAACGCATACGCCCTTTTTGGCCAACCAAGCAAGCTTGCAAAGGAAATCTGCACTACAATGAAGTCTCACTTCCCCCCGGTCAAAAGGGCCATCTGAAAAAAGTGTAAAATCCAGAAAGGCAGGACAGGCCATGGAGAACTGGGAGCCTTGTTATGCTGATGGGCGGGATGTAAATTGCCAACAACCACTCGGGAGAAGTGTATGGTGTTTCCTGAAACATCTAAAAAACAAAGCAACAGAGCCTAGGGCACTTCCACTTATGGTCCTATAGCTTAGGGAAATTAAATTCAAAAAGACACAGCCACCCCAAAGTTTGGAACGGCTCTGTTTACAAGAACCTCGTTTACAGTACAAGTTCAACATCGCAGAAAGTGAAAAATGGATAAAGAACTTGTGGTACTTACGTACAATGCAGTATCACTCAGCAATGAAATCTATGTCATCAGGCCCTTAACAGCACAATGAGTGGATTCAGGTATGATGATTCTAACTGAAATAAGTCACACAGAAAAAGAAACATCATAAGATATCAGTAATACACGGAATGGAAACTTGGCTACACAGGAACTGAATTACAGAACAGAACAGGGTCTCAAATTTAGAAAACCAACTTATTCTTGCTTAAGGGTAAAGGTGAGTTGGGGTGCTGCATAAAACCAGAGATTGAAATGAGCACAGATAAAGTTCCTTAAGCCAAATATGGAATAGACAAGAGCTACTTCTTGCTCAACTAAATGGACTCAACACCCCATATTAAACGCCTAAGAATGTACCTGACTAGTAAGTATCTTAAAACCTATGGATTGCTATGTCTCCGAAAGAGAATCAAGCATGTGTACAGGGGCATAAACGCAGCAGTGATAGGATTGGAGAGGTTCGGTGAGCAAATGAAGACCCTTTGAAGTCATATTGCATGGTACCCATTCCACGGCTTTCAACTACCCAGGTTTAAGGTATTCTTCCTTCATCTAAAACATGCATGTGGAACCCAAGTATGATCAACCATGTGAACGGGAGACGTGTTCAAATATGTCTCAGTTTTCCTCCCCTGGTACTCGGGTGCAACATTCCAGACGCTTTACTAACACTCTCTCCACTTGGAGAGTCAGCGCCTTTAACCTCCTGTTTGGCCCAGTTTGCAATTTCTGCGGAAGATGAACAGGATAGCGAGAACCAATGAGAGGCTAGCTGGAGGTGTCTGGACGGGCAAATTTAACTCTCATTTCCCACCAGGAAGAGGAAATAACCAAAGGCTCAGCGTGCCGTACCGGAACCAGATTAGGGCCTGAAGCCATCCTGCGGTGTTGCGGCCAGCTCACAAGAAAGCGAGTTGAAGAAAGGAGCTCAGGGGCACTGTAATTCACAAACCTGCAGAGTTATAAATGACAGCTATCGTCCAAAAATAGACTGAAGTAAGGCTGCCAAGAGGACTTGAAAGCGGGGCAGAATTGCAGGAAACCGATTTCAGGAGGTAGACTGGAATTGCATTGAAAGCATAGGAAAAGACGCAGAACGTCCACAATGATGCACTTGGCCAAAAAGGGCGTATGCGTTTTTTCCTGAATATATTCAGGAAAAAACGCATACGCCCTTTTTGGCCAACCAAGCAAGCTTGCAAAGGAAATCTGCACTACAATGAAGTCTCACTTCCCCCCGGTCAAAAGGGCCATCTGAAAAAAGTGTAAAATCCAGAAAGGCAGGACAGGCCATGGAGAACTGGGAGCCTTGTTATGCTGATGGGCGGGATGTAAATTGCCAACAACCACTCGGGAGAAGTGTATGGTGTTTCCTGAAACATCTAAAAAACAAAGCAACAGAGCCTAGGGCACTTCCACTTATGGTCCTATAGCTTAGGGAAATTAAAATCAAAAAGACACAGCCACCCCAAAGTTTGGAACGGCTCTGTTTACAAGAACCTCGTTTACAGTACAAGTTCAACATCGCAGAAAGTGAAAAATGGATAAAGAAGTTGTGGTATTTACTTACAAAGCAATATCACTCAGCAATGAAATCTGTGTCATCAGGCCCTTAGCAGCACAATGAGTGGATTCAGGTATGATGATTCTAACTGAAATAAGTCACGCAGAAAAAGAAACATCATAAGATATCAGTAATACACGGAATGTAAACTTGGCTACACAGGAACTGAATTACAGAACAGAACAGGGTCTCAAATTTAGAAAACCAACTTATGCTTGCTTAAGGGTAAAGGTGAGTTGGGGTGCTGCATAAAACCAGAGATTGAAATGAGCACAGATAAAGTTCCTTAAGTCAAATATGGAATAGACAAGAGCTACTCCTTGCTCAACGAAATGGACTCAACACCGCATATTAAACGCCTAAGAATGTACCTGACTAGTAAGTATCTTAAAACCTATGGATCGCTATGTCTCCGAAAGAGAATCAAGCATGTGTACAGGGGCATAAACGCAGCAGTGATAGGATTGGAGAGGTTCGGTGAGCAAATGAAGACCCTTTGAAGTCATATTGCATCGTACCCATTACACGGGTCTTAACTCTCCAGGTTTAAGGTATTCTTCCTTCAGCTAAAACATGCATGTGGAACCCAAGTATGATCAACCATGTGAACGGGAGACGTGTTCAAATATGTCTCAGTTTTCCTCCCCTGGTACTCGGGTGCAACATTCCAGACGCTTTACTAACACTCTCCCCACTTGGAGAGTCAGCGCCTTTAACCTCCTGTTTGGCCCAGTTTGCAAATTCTGCGGAAGATGAACAGGAATAGCGAGAACCAATGAGAGACTAGCTGGAGGTGTCTGGACGGGCAAATTTAACTCTCATTTCCCACCAGGAAGAGGAAATAAACAAAGGCTCAGCGTGCCGTGCCGGAACCAGATTAGGGCCTGAAGCCATCCTGCGGTGTTGCGGCCAGGTCACAAGAAAGCAAGTTGAAGAAAGGAGCTCAGGGGCACTGTAATTCACAAACCTGCAGTTATAAATGACAGCTATCGTCCAAAAATAGACTGAAGTAAGGCTGCCAAGAGGACTTGAAAGCGGGGCAGAATTGCAGGATCCCGATTTCAGGAGGTAGACTGGAATTGCATTGAAAGCATAGGAAAAGAGGCAGAACGTCCACAATGATGCACTTGGCCAAAAAGGGCGTATGCGTTTTTTCCTGAATATATTCAGGAAAAAACGCATACGCCCTTTTTGGCCAACCAAGCAAGCTTGCAAAGGAAATCTGCACTACAATGAAGTCTCACTTCCCCCCGGTCAAAAGGGCCATCTGAAAAAAGTGTAAAATCCAGAAAGGCAGGACAGGCCATGGAGAACTGGGAGCCTTGTTATGCTGATGGGCGGGATGTAAATTGCCAACAACCACTCGGGAGAAGTGTATGGTGTTTCCTGAAACATCTAAAAAACAAAGCAACAGAACCTAGGGCACTTCCACTTATGGTCCTATAGCTTAGGGAAATTAAAATCAAAAAGACACAGCCACCCCAAAGTTTGGAACGGCTCTGTTTACAAGAACCTCGTTTACAGTACAAGTTCAACATCGCAGAAAGTGAAAAATGGATAAAGAAGTTGTGGTATTTACTTACAAAGCAATATCACTCAGCAATGAAATCTGTGTCATCAGGCCCTTAGCAGCACAATGAGTGGATTCAGGTATGATGATTCTAACTGAAATAAGTCACACAGAAAAAGAAACATCATAAGATATCAGTAATACACGGAATGTAAACTTGGCTACACAGAAACTGAATTACAGAACAGAACAGGGTCTCAAATTTAGAAAACCAACTTATGCTTGCTTAAGGGTAAAGGTGAGTTGGGGTGCTGCATAAAACCAGAGATTGAAATGAGCACAGATAAAGTTCCTTAAGTCAAATATGGAATAGACAAGAGCTACTCCTTACTCAACGAAATGGACTCAACACCGCATATTAAACGCCTAAGAATGTACCTGACTAATAAGTATCTTAAAACCTATGGATCGCTATGTCTCCGAAAGAGAATCAAGCATGTGTACAGGGGCATAAACGCAGCAGTGATAGGATTGGAGAGGTTCGGTGAGCAAATGAAGACCCTTTGAAGTCATATTGCATCATACCCATTACACGGGTCTTAACTCTCCAGGTTTAAGGTATTCTTCCTTCAGCTAAAACATGCATGTGGAACCCAAGTATGATCAACCATGTGAACGGGAGACGTGTTCAAATATGTCTCAGTTTTCCTCCCCTGGTACTCGGGTGCAACATTCCAGACGCTTTACTAACACTCTCCCCACTTGGAGAGTCAGCGCCTTTAACCTCCTGTTTGGCCCAGTTTGCAAATTCTGCGGAAGATGAACAGGAATAGCGAGAACCAATGAGACACTAGCTGGAGGTGTCTGGACGGGCAAATTTAACTCTCATTTCCCACCAGGAAGAGGAAATAACCAAAGGCTCAGCGTGCCGTGCCGGAACCAGATTAGGGCCTGAAGCCATCCTGCGGTGTTGCGGCCAGGTCACAAGAAAGCAAGTTGAAGAAAGGAGCTCAGGGGCACTGTAATTCACAAACCTGCAGAGTTATAAATGACAGCTATCGTCCAAAAATAGACTGAAGTAAGGCTGCCAAGAGGACTTGAAAGCGGGGCAGAATTGCAGGATCCCGATTTCAGGAGGTAGACTGGAATTGCATTGAAAGCATAGGAAAAGAGGCAGAACGTCCACAATGATGCACTTGGCCAAAAAGGGCGTATGCGTTTTTTCCTGAATATATTCAGGAAAAAACGCATACGCCCTTTTTGGCCAACCAAGCAAGCTTGCAAAGGAAATCTGCACTACAATGAAGTCTCACTTCCCCCCGGTCAAAAGGGCCATCTGAAAAAAGTGTAAAATCCAGAAAGGCAGGACAGGCCATGGAGAACTGGGAGCCTTGTTATGCTGATGGGCGGGATGTAAATTGCCAACAACCACTCGGGAGAAGTGTATGGTGTTTCCTGAAACATCTAAAAAACAAAGCAACAGAACCTAGGGCACTTCCACTTATGGTCCTATAGCTTAGGGAAATTAAAATCAAAAAGACACAGCCACCCCAAAGTTTGGGACGGCTCTGTTTACAAGAACCTCGTTTACAGTACAAGTTCAACATCGCAGAAAGTGAAAAATGGATAAAAAAGTTGTGGTATTTACTTACAAAGCAATATCACTCAGCAATGAAATCTGTGTCATCAGGCACTTAGCAGCACAATGAGTGGATTCAGGTATGATGATTCTAACTGAAATAAGTCACACAGAAAAAGAAACATCATAAGATATCAGTAATACACGGAATGTAAACTTGGCTACACAGGAACTGAATTACAGAACAGAACAGGGTCTCAAATTTAGAAAACCAACTTATGCTTGCTTAAGGGGAAAGGTGAGTTGGGGTGCTGCATAAAACCAGAGATTGAAATGAGCACACATAAAGTTACTTAAGCCAAATATGGAATAGACAAGAGCTACTCCTTGCTCAACGAAATGGACTCAACACCGCATATTAAATGCCTAAGAATGTACCTGACTAGTAAGTATCTTAAAACCTATGGATTGCTATGTCTCCGAAAGAGAATCAAGCATGTGTACAGGGGCATAAACGCAGCAGTGATAGGATTGGAGAGGTTCGTGAGCAAATGAAGACCCTTTGAAGTCATATTGCATGGTACCCATTACACGGGTCTCAACTCTCCAGGTTTAAGGTATTCTTCCTTCAGCTAAAACATGCATGTGGAACCTAGAGTATGATCAACCATGTGATCGGGAGACGTGTTCAAATATGTCTCAGTTTTCGTACCCTGGTACTCGGGTGCAACATTCCAGACGCTTTACTAACACTCTCCCCACTTGGAGAGTCAGTCCCTTTAACCTCCTGTTTGGCCCAGTTTGCAATTTCTGCGGAAGATGAACAGGAATAGCGAGAACCAATGAGAGACTAGCTGGAGGTGTCTGGACGGGCAAATTTAACTCTCATTTCCCACCAGGAAGAGGAATTAACCAAAGGCTCAGCGTGCCGTGGCAGAACCAGATTAGGGCCTGAAGACATCCTGGGTGTTTCGGCCAGCTCACAAGAAAGCGAGTTGAAGAAAGGAGCTCAGGGGCACTGTAATTCACAAACCTGCAGAGTTATAAATGACAGCTATCGTCCAAAAATAGACTGAAGTAAGGCTGCCAAGAGGACTTGAAAGCGGGGCAGAATTGCAGGAAACCGATTTCAGGAGGTAGACTGGAATTGCATTGAAAGCATAGGAAAAGAGGCAGAACGTCCACAATGTGCACTTGGCCAAAAAGGGCGTATGCGTTTTTTCCTGAATATATTCAGGAAAATACGCATACGCCCTTTTTGGCCAACCAAGCAAGCTTGCAAAGGAAATCTGCACTACAATGAAGTCTCACTTCCCCCCGGTCAAAAGGGCTATCTGAAAAAAGTGTAAAATCCAGAAAGGCAGGACAGGCCATGGAGAACTGGGAGCCTTGTTATGCTGATGGGCGGGATGTAAATTGCCAACAACCACTCTGGAGAAGTGTATGGTGTTTCCTGAAACATCTAAAAAACAAAGCAACAGAACCTAGGGCACTTCCACTTATGGTCCTATAGCTTAGGGAAATTAAAATCAAAAAGACACAGCCACCCCAAAGTTTGGAATGGCTCTGTTTACAAGAACCTCGTTTACAGTACAAGTTCAACATCGCAGAAAGTGAAAAATGGATAAAGAAGTTGTGGTATTTACGTACAAAGCAATATCACTCAGCAATGAAATCTGTGTCATCAGGCCCGTAGCAGCATAATGAGTGGATTCAGGTACGATGATTCTAACTGAAATAAGTCACACAGAAAGAGAAACATCATAAGATATCACTAATACACGGAATGTAAACTTGGCTACACAGGAACTGCATTCCAAAACAGAACAGGGTCTCAAATTTAGAAAACCAACTTATGCTTGCTTAAGGTGAAAGGTGAGTTGGGGTGCTGCATAAAACCAGAGATTGAAATGAGCACAGATAAAGTTCCTTAAGCCAAATATGGAATAGACAAGAGCTACTCCTTGCTCAACGAAATGGACGGACACAAAACCCCATATTAAACGCCTAAGAATGCACCTGACTAGTAAGTATCGTAAAACCTATGGATTGCTATGTCTCCGAAAGAGAATCAAGCGTGTGTACAGGGGCATAAACGCAGCAGTGATAGGATTGGAGAGGTTCGTGAGCAAATGAAGACCCTTTGAAGTCATATTGCATGGTACCCATTCCACGGGTTTCAACTACCCAGGTTTAAGGTATTCTTCCTTCATCTAAAACATGCATGTGGAACCTAGAGTATGATCAACCATGTGATCGGGAGACGTGTTCAAATATGTCTCAGTTTTCGTACCCTGGAACTCGGGTGCAACATTCCAGACGCTTTACTAACACTCTCCCCACTTGGAGAGTCAGTCCCTTTAACCTCCTGTTTGGCCCAGTTTGCAATTTCTGTGGAAGATGAACAGGAATAGCGAGAACCAATGAGAGGCTAGCTGGAGGTGTCTGGATGGGCAAATTTAACTCTCATTTCCCACCAGGAAGAAGAATTAACCAAAGGCTCAGCGTGCCGTGCCAGAACCAGATTAGGGCCTGAAGACATCCTGCGGTGTTGCGGCCAGGTCACAAGAAAGCGAGTTGAAGAAAGGAGCTCAGGGGCACTGCAATTCACAAACCTGCAGAGTTATAAATGACAGCTATCGTCCAAAAATAGACTGAAGTAAGGCTGCCAAGAGGACTTGAAAGCGGGGCAGAATTGCAGGAAACCGATTTCAGGAGGTAGACTGGAATTGCATTGAAAGCATAGGAAAAGAGGCAGAACGTACACAATGATGCACTTGGCCAAAAAGTGCGTATGCGTTTTTTCCTGAATATATTCAGGAAAAAACGCATACGCCCTTTTTGGCCAACCAAGCAAACTTGCAAAGGAAATCTGCACTACAATGTAGTCTCACTTCTCCCCGGTCAAAAGGGCCATCTGAAAAAAGTGTAAACTCCAGAAAGGCAGGACAGGCCATGGAGAACTGGGAGCCTTGTTATGCTGATGGGCGGGATGTAAATTGCCAACAGACACTCAGAGGAAGTGTATGGTGTTTCCTGAAACATCTAAAAAACAAAGCATCAGAGCCTAGGGCACTTCCACTTATGGTCCTATAGCTTAGGGAAATTAAAATCAAAAAGACACAGCCACCCCAAAGTTTGGGATGCCTCCGTTTACAAGAACCTCGTTTACCGTACAAGTTCAATATCACAGAAAGTGAAAAATGGATAAAGAACTTGTGGTACTTACATACAATGCAGTATCACTCAGCAATGAAATCTATGTCATCAGGCCCGTAGCAGCATAATGAGTGGATTCAGGTACGATGATTCTACCTGAAATAAGTCACACAGAAAAAGAAACATCATAAGATATCAGTAATACACAGAATGTAAACTTGGCTACACAGGAACTGCATTCCAAAACAGAACAGGGTCTCAAAATTAGAAAACCAACTTATGCTTGCTTAAGGGGAAAGGTGAGTTGGGGTGCTGCATAAAACCAGAGATTGAAATGAGCACAGATAAAGTTCCTTAAGCCAAATATGGAATAGACAAGAGCTACTCCTTGCTCAACGAAATGGACTCAACACCCCATATTAAACGCCTAAGAATGTACCTGACTACTAAGTATCTTAAAACCTATGGATTGCTATGTCTCCAAAAGAGAATCAAGCGTGTGTACAGGGGCATAAACGCAGCAGTGATAGGATTGGAGAGGTTCGGTGAGCAAATGAAGACCCTTTGAAGTCATATTGCATGGTACCCATTACACGGGTCTTAACTCTCCAGGTTTAAGGTATTCTTCCTTCAGCTAAAACATGCATGTGGAACCCAGAGTATGATCAACCATGTGAACGGGAGACGTGTTCAAATATGTCTCAGTTTTCCTCCCCTGGTACTCGGGTGCAACATTCCAGACGCTTTACTAACACTCTCCCCACTTGGAGAGTCAGTCCCTTTAACCTCCTGTTTGGCCCAGTTTGCAATTTCTGCGGAAGATGAACAGGAATAGCGAGAACCAATGAGAGACTACCTGGAGGTGTCTGGACGGGCAAATTTAACTCTCATTTCCCACCAGGAAGAGGAATTAACCAAAGGCTCAGCGTGCCGTGCCGGAACCAGATTAGGGCCTGAAGCCATCCTGCGGTGTTGCGGCCAGGTCACAAGAAAGCGAGTTGAAGAAAGGAGCTCAGGGGCACTGTAATTCACAAACCTGCAGAGTTATAAATGACAGCTATCGTCCAAAAATAGACTGAAGTAAGGCTGCCAAGAGGACTTGAAAGCGGGGCAGAATTGCAGGAAACCGATTTCAGGAGGTAGACTGGAATTGCATTGAAAGCATAGGAAAAGAGGCAGAACGTCCACAATGATGCACTTGGCCAAAAAGGGCGTATGCGTTTTTTCCTGAATATATTCAGGAAAAAACGCATACGCCCTTTTTGGCCAACCAAGCAAGCTTGCAAAGGAAATCTGCACTACAATGAAGTCTCACTTCCCCCCGGTCAAAAGGGCCATCTGAAAAAAGTGTAAAATCCAGAAAGGCAGGACAGGCCATGGAGAACTGGGAGCCTTGTTATGCTGATGGGCGGGATGTAAATTGCCAACAACCACTTGGGAGAAGTGTATGGTGTTTCCTGAAACATCTAAAAAACAAAGCAACAGAACCTAGGGCACTTCCACTTATGGTCCTATAGCTTAGGGAAATTAAAATCAAAAAGACACAGCCACCCCAAAGTTTGGAACGGCTCTGTTTACAAGAACCTCGTTTACAGTACAAGTTCAACATCGCAGAAAGTGAAAAATGGATAAAGAAGTTGTGGTATTTACTTACAAAGCAATATCACTCAGCAATGAAATCTGTGTCATCAGGCACTTAGCAGCACAATGAGTGGATTCAGGTATGATGATTCTAACTGAAGTAAGTCACACAGAAAAAGAAACATCATAAGATATCAGTAATACACGGAATGTAAACTTGGCTACACAGGAACTGAATTACAGAACAGAACAGGGTCTCAAATTTAGAAAACCAACTTATGCTTGCTTAAGGGTAAAGGTGAGTTGGGGTGCTGCATAAAACCAGAGATTGAAATGAGCACAGATAAAGTTCCTTAAGTCAAATATGGAATAGACAAGAGCTACTCCTTGCTCAACGAAATGGACTCAACACCGCATATTAAACGCCTAAGAATGTACCTGACTAGTAAGTACCTTAAAACCTATGGATTGCTATGTCTCCGAAAGAGAATCAACCATGTGTACAGGGGCATAAACGCAGCAGTGATAGGATTGGAGAGGTTCGGTGAGCAAATGAAGACCCTTTGAAGTCATATTGCATGGTTCCCATTACACGGGTCTTAACTCTCCCGGTTTCAGGTATTCTTCCTTCAGCTAAAACATGCATGTGGAACCCAAGTATGATCAACCATGTGAACGGGAGACGTGTTCAAATATGTCTCAGTTTTCCTCCCCTGGTACTCGGGTGCAACATTCCAGACGCTTTACTAACACTCTCCCCACTTGGAGAGTCAGCGCCTTTAACCTCCTGTTTGGCCAAGTTTGCAATTTCTGCGGAAGATGAACAGGAAGAGCGAGAACCAATGAGAGACTAGCTGGAGGTGTCTGGACGGGCAAATTTAACTCTCATTTCCCACCAGGAAGAGGAAATAACCAAAGGCTCAGCGTGCCGTGCCGGAATCAGATTAGGGCCTGAAGCCATCCTGCGGTGTTGCGGCCAGGTCACAAGAAAGCGAGTTGAAGAAACGAGCTCAGGGGCACTGTAATTCACAAACCTGCAGAGTTATAAATGACAGCTATCGTCCAAAAATAGACTGAAGTAAGGCTGCCAAGAGGACTTGAAAGCGGGGCAGAATTGCAGGAAACCGATTTCAGGAGGTAGACTGGAATTGCATTGAAAGCATAGGAAAAGAGGCAGAACGTACACAATGATGCACTTGGCCAAAAAGGGCGTATGCGTTTTTTCCTGAATATATTCAGGAAAAAACGCATACGCCCTTTTTGGCCAACCAAGCAAGCTTGCAAAGGAAATCTGCACTACAATGAAGTCTCACTTTTCCCCGGTCGAAAGGGCCATCTGAAAAAACTGTAAAATACAGAAAGGCAGGACAGGCCATGGAGAACTGGGAGCCTTGTTATGCTGATGGGCGGGATGTAAATTGCCAACAACCACTCGGGAGAAGTGTATGGTGTTTCCTGAAACATCTAAAAAACAAAGCAACAGAACCTAGGGCACTTCCACTTATGGTCCTATAGCTTAGGGAAATTAAAATCAAAAAGACACAGCCACCCCAAAGTTTGGAATGGCTCTGTTTACAAGAACCTCTTTTACAGTACAAGTTCAACATCGCAGAAAGTGAAAAATGGATAAAGAAGTTGTGGTATTTACATACAAAGCAATATCACTCAGCAATGAAATCTGTGTCATCAGGCCCTTAGCAGCATAATGAGTGTATTCAGGTACGATGATTCTAACTGAAATAAGTCACGCAAAAAAAGAAACATCATAAGATATCACTAATACACGGAATGTAAACTTGGCTACACAGGAACTGCATTCCAAAACAGAACAGGGTCTCAAATTTAGAAAACCAACTTATGCTTGCTTAAGGGGAAAGGTGAGTTGGGTTGCTGCATAAAACCAGAGATTGAAATGAGCACAGATAAAGTTCCTTAAGCCAAATATGGAATAGACAAGAGCTACTCCTTGCTCAACGAAATGGACTCAAAACCCCATATTAAACGCCTAAGAATGTACCTGACTAGTAAGTATCTTAAAACCTATGGACTGCTATGTCTCCAAAAGAGAATCAAGAGTGTGTACAGGGGCACAAACGCAGCAGTGATAGGATTGGAGAGGTTCGGTGAGCAAATGAAGACCCTTTGAAGTCATATTGCATGGTACCCATTACACGGGTCTCAACTCTCCAGGTTTAAGGTATTCTTCCTTCAGCTAAAACATGCATGTGTAACCCAGAGTATGATCAACCATGTGAACGGGAGACGTGTTCAAATATGTCTCAGTTTTCCTCCCCTGGTACTCGGGTGCAACATTCCAGACGCTTTACTAACACTCTCCCGACTTGGAGAGTCAGTCCCTTTAACCTCCTGTTTGGCCCAGTTTGCAATTTCTGCGGAAGATGAACAGGAATAGCGAGAACCAATGAGAGGCTAGCTGGAGGTGTCTGGACGGGCAAATTTAACTCTCATTTCCCACCAGGAAGAGGAATTAACCAAAGGCTCAGCATGCCGGGCCGGAACCAGATTAGGGCCTGAAGCCATCCTGCGGTGTTGCGGCCAGGTCACAAGAAAGCGAGTTGAAGAAAGGAGCTCAGGGGCACTGCAATTCACAAACCTGCAGAGTTATAAATGACAGCTATCGTCCAAAAATAGACTGAAGTAAGGCTGCCAAGAGGACTTGAAAGCGGGGCAGAATTGCAGGAAACCGATTTCAGGAGGTAGACTGGAATTGCATTGAAAGCATAGGAAAAGAGGCAGAACGTCCACAATGATGCACTTGGCCAAAAAGGGCGTATGCGTTTTTTCCTGAATATATTCAGGAAAAAACGCATACGCCCTTTTTGGCCAACCAAGCAAGCTTGCAAAGGAAATCTGCACTACAATGAAGTCTCACTTTCCCCCGGTCAAAAGGGCCATCTGAAAAAAGTGTAAAATCCAGAAAGGCAACAGGCCATTGAGAACTGGGAGCCTTGTTATGCTGATGGGCGGGATGCAAATTGCCAACAGACACTCAGGAGAAGTGTATGGTGTTTCCTGAAACATCTAAAAAACAAAGCAACAGAACCTAGGGCATTTCCACTTATGGTCCTATAGCTTAGGGAAATTAAAATCAAAAAGACACAGCCACCCCAACGTTTGGAACGGCTCTGTTTACAAGAACCTCGTTTACAGTACAAGTTCAACATCGCAGAAAGTGAAAAATGGATAAAAAAGTTGTCGTATTTACTTACAAAGCAATATCACTCAGCAATGAAATCTGTGTCATCAGGCCCTTAGCAGCACAATGAGTGGATTCAGGTATGATGATTCTAACTGAAATAAGTCACACAGAAAAAGAAACATCATAAGATATCAGTAATACACGGAATGTAAACTTGGCTACACAGGAACTGAATTACAGAACAGAACAGGGTCTCAAATTTAGAAAACCAACTTATGCTTGCTTAAGGGGAAAGGTGAGTTGGGGTGCTGCATAAAACCAGAGATTGAAATGAGCACAGATAAAGTTCCTTAAGCCAAATATGGAATAGACAAGAGCTACTCCTTGCTCAACGAAATGGACTCAACACCGCATATTAAACGCCTAAGAATGTACCTGACTAGTAAGTATCTTAAAACCTATGGATTGCTATGTCTCCGAAAGAGAATCAAGCATGTGTACAGGGGCATAAACGCAGCAGTGATAGGATTGGAGAGGTTCGTGAGCAAATGAAGACCCTTTGAAGTCATATTGCATGGTACCCATTACACGGGTCTCAACTCTCCAGGTTTAAGGTATTCTTCCTTCAGCTAAAACATGCATGTGGAACCCAGAGTATGACCAACCGTGTGAAAGGGAGACGTGTTCAAATATGTCTCAGTTTTCCTCCCCTGGTACTCGGGTGCAACATTCCAGACGCTTTACTAACACTCTCCCGACTTTGAGAGTCAGTCCCTTTAACCTCCTGTTTGGCCCAGTTTGCAATTTCTGCGGAAGATGAACAGGAATAGCGAGAACCAATGAGAGACTAGCTGGAGGTGTCTGGACGGGCAAATTTAACTCTCATTTCCCACCAGGAAGAGGAATTAACCAAAGGCTCAGCGTGCCGTGCCGGAACCAGATTAGGGCCTGAAGACATCCTGCGGTGTTGCGGCCAGCTCACAAGAAAGCGAGTTGTAGAAAGGAGCTCAGGGGCACTGTAATTCACAAACATGCAGAGTTATAAATGACAGCTATCGTCCAAAAATATACTGAAGTAAGGCTGCCAAGAGGACTTGAAAGCGGGGCAGAATTGCAGGAAACCGATTTCAGGAGGTAGACTGAAATTGCATTGAAAGCATAGGAAAAGAGGCAGAACGTCCACAATGATGCACTTGGCCAAAAAGGGCGTATGCGTTTTTTCCTGAATATATTCAGGAAAAAACGCATACGCCCTTTTTGGCCAACCAAGCAAGCTTGCAAAGGAAATCTGCACTACAATGAAGTCTCACTTCCCCCCGGTCAAAAGGGCCATCTGAAAAAAGTGTAAAATCCAGAAAGGCAGGACAGGCCATTGAGAATTGGGAGCCTTCTTATGCTGATGGGCGGGATGTAAATTGCCAACAGACACTTGGGAGAAGTGTATGGTGTTTCCTGAAACATCTAAAAAACAAAGCAACAGAGCCTAGGGCACTTCCACTTATGGTCCTATAGCTTAGGGAAATTAAAATCAAAAAGACACAGCCACCCCAAAGTTTGGGACGCCTCCGTTTACAAGAACGTCGTTTACCGTACAAGTTCAATATCACAGAAAGTGAAAAATGGATAAAGAACTTGAGGTACTTACGTACAATGCAGTATCACTCAGCAATGAAATCTATGTCATCAGGCCCTTAGCAGCATAATGAGTGGATTCAGGTACGATGATTCTAACTGAAATAAGTCACACAGAAAAAGAAACATCATAAGATATCAGTAATACACGGAATGTAAACTTGGCTACACAGGAACTGCATTCCAAAACAGAACAGGGTCTCAAATTTAGAAAACCAACTTATGCTTGCTTAAGGGGAAAGGTGAGTTGGGGTGCTGCATAAAACCAGAGATTGAAATGAGCACAGATAAAGTTCCTTAAGCCAAATATGGAATAGACAAGAGCTACTCCTTGCTCAACGAAATGGACTCAACACCCCGTATTAAACGCCTAAGAATGTACCTGACTAGTAAGTATCTTAAAACCTATGGATTGCTATGTCTCCAAAAGAGAATCAAGCGTGTGTACAGGGGCATAAACGCAGCAGTGATAGGATTGGAGAGGTTCGGTGAGCAAATGAAGACCCTTTGAAGTCATATTGCATGGTACCCATTACACGGGTCTCAACTCTCCAGGTTTTAGGTATTCTTCCTTCAGCTAAAACATGCATGTGGAACCCAGAGTATGATCAACCATGTGAACGGGAGACGTGTTCAAATATGTCTCAGTTTTCCTCCCCTGGTACTCGGGTGCAACATTCCAGACGCTTTACTAACACTCTCCCGACTTGGAGAGTCAGTGCCTTTAACCTCCTGTTTGGCCCAGTTTGCAATTTCTGCGGAAGATGAACAGGAATAGCGAGAACCAATGAGAGGCTAGCTGGAGGTGTCTGAACGGGCAAATTTAACTCTCATTTCCCACCAGGAAGAGGAATTAACCAAAGGCTCAGCGTGCCGGGCCGGAACCAGATTAGGGCCTGAAGCCATCCTGCGGTGTTGCGGCCAGGTCACAAGAAAGCGAGTTGAAGAAAGGAGCTCAGGGGCACTGTAATTCACAAACCTGCAGAGTTATAAATGACAGCTATCGTCCAAAAATAGACTGAAGTAAGGCTGCCAAGAGGACGTGAAAGCGGGGCAGAATTGCAGGAAACCGATTTCAGGAGGTAGACTGGAATTGCATTGAAAGCATAGGAAAAGAGGCAGAACGTCCACAATGATGCACTTGGCCAAAAAGGGCGTATGCGTTTTTTCCTGAATATATTCAGGAAAAAACGCATACGCCCTTTTTGGCCAACCAAGCAAGCTTGCAAAGGAAATCTGCACTACAATGAAGTCTCACTTCCCCCCGGTCAAAAGGGCCATCTGAAAAAAGTGTAAAATCCAGAAAGGCAGGACAGGCCATTGAGAACTGGGAGCCTTGTTATGCTGATGGGCGGGATGTAAATTGCCAACAGACACTTGGGAGAAGTGTATGGTGTTTCCTGAAACATCTAAAAAACAAAGCAACAGAGCCTAGGGCACTTCCACTTATGGTCCTATAGCTTAGGGAAATTAAAATCAAAAAGACACAGCCACCCCAAAGTTTGGGACGCCTCTGTTTACAAGAACCTCGTTTACAATACAAGTTCAACATCGCAGAAAGTGAAAAATGGATAAAGAAGTTGTGGTATTCACTTACAAAGCAATATCACTCAGCAATGAAATCTATGTCATCAGGCCCTTAGCAGCACAATGAGTGGATTCAGGTATGATGATTCTAACTGAAATAAGTCACACAGAAAAAGAAACATCATAAGATATCAGTAATACACGGAATGTAAACTTGGCTACACAGGAACTGAATTACAGAACAGAACGGGGTCTCAAATTTAGAAAACCAACTTATGCTTGCTTAAGGGTAAAGGTGAGTTGGGGTGCTGCATAAAACCAGAGATTGAAATGAGCACAGATAAAGTTCCTTAAGTCAAATATGGAATAGACAAGAGCTACTCCTTGCTCAACGAAATGGACTCAACACCGCATATTAAACGCCTAAGAATGTACCCGACTAGTAAGGATCTTAAAACCTATGGATTGCTATGTCTCCGAAAGAGAATCAAGCATGTGTACAGGGGCATAAACGCAGCAGTGATAGGATTGGAGAGGTTCGTGAGCAAATGAAGACCCTTTGAAGTCATATTGCATGGTACCCATTACACGGGTCTCAACTCTCCAGGTTTAAGGTATTCTTCCTTCAGCTAAAACATGCATGTGGAACCCAGAGTATGACCAACCGTGTGAAAGGGAGACGTGTTCAAATATGTCTCAGTTTTCCTCCCCTGGTACTCGGGTGCAACATTCCAGACGCTTTACTAACACTCTCCCGACTTTGAGAGTCAGTCCCTTTAACCTCCTGTTTGGCCCAGTTTGCAATTTCTGCGGAAGATGAACAGGAATAGCGAGAACCAATGAGAGACTAGCTGGAGGTGTCTGGACGGGCAAATTTAACTCTCATTTCCCACCAGGAAGAGGAATTAACCAAAGGCTCAGCGTGCCGTGCCGGAACCAGATTAGGGCCTGAAGACATCCTGCGGTGTTGCGGCCAGCTCACAAGAAAGCGAGTTGTAGAAAGGAGCTCAGGGGCACTGTAATTCACAAACATGCAGAGTTATAAATGACAGCTATCGTCCAAAAATATACTGAAGTAAGGCTGCCAAGAGGACTTGAAAGCGGGGCAGAATTGCAGGAAACCGATTTCAGGAGGTAGACTGAAATTGCATTGAAAGCATAGGAAAAGAGGCAGAACGTCCACAATGATGCACTTGGCCAAAAAGGGCGTATGCGTTTTTTCCTGAATATATTCAGGAAAAAACGCATACGCCCTTTTTGGCCAACCAAGCAAGCTTGCAAAGGAAATCTGCACTACAATGAAGTCTCACTTCCCCCCGGTCAAAAGGGCCATCTGAAAAAAGTGTAAAATCCAGAAAGGCAGGACAGGCCATTGAGAATTGGGAGCCTTCTTATGCTGATGGGCGGGATGTAAATTGCCAACAGACACTTGGGAGAAGTGTATGGTGTTTCCTGAAACATCTAAAAAACAAAGCAACAGAGCCTAGGGCACTTCCACTTATGGTCCTATAGCTTAGGGAAATTAAAATCAAAAAGACACAGCCACCCCAAAGTTTGGGACGCCTCCGTTTACAAGAACGTCGTTTACCGTACAAGTTCAATATCACAGAAAGTGAAAAATGGATAAAGAACTTGAGGTACTTACGTACAATGCAGTATCACTCAGCAATGAAATCTATGTCATCAGGCCCTTAGCAGCATAATGAGTGGATTCAGGTACGATGATTCTAACTGAAATAAGTCACACAGAAAAAGAAACATCATAAGATATCAGTAATACACGGAATGTAAACTTGGCTACACAGGAACTGCATTCCAAAACAGAACAGGGTCTCAAATTTAGAAAACCAACTTATGCTTGCTTAAGGGGAAAGGTGAGTTGGGGTGCTGCATAAAACCAGAGATTGAAATGAGCACAGATAAAGTTCCTTAAGCCAAATATGGAATAGACAAGAGCTACTCCTTGCTCAACGAAATGGACTCAACACCCCGTATTAAACGCCTAAGAATGTACCTGACTAGTAAGTATCTTAAAACCTATGGATTGCTATGTCTCCAAAAGAGAATCAAGCGTGTGTACAGGGGCATAAACGCAGCAGTGATAGGATTGGAGAGGTTCGGTGAGCAAATGAAGACCCTTTGAAGTCATATTGCATGGTACCCATTACACGGGTCTCAACTCTCCAGGTTTTAGGTATTCTTCCTTCAGCTAAAACATGCATGTGGAACCCAGAGTATGATCAACCATGTGAACGGGAGACGTGTTCAAATATGTCTCAGTTTTCCTCCCCTGGTACTCGGGTGCAACATTCCAGACGCTTTACTAACACTCTCCCGACTTGGAGAGTCAGTGCCTTTAACCTCCTGTTTGGCCCAGTTTGCAATTTCTGCGGAAGATGAACAGGAATAGCGAGAACCAATGAGAGGCTAGCTGGAGGTGTCTGAACGGGCAAATTTAACTCTCATTTCCCACCAGGAAGAGGAATTAACCAAAGGCTCAGCGTGCCGGGCCGGAACCAGATTAGGGCCTGAAGCCATCCTGCGGTGTTGCGGCCAGGTCACAAGAAAGCGAGTTGAAGAAAGGAGCTCAGGGGCACTGTAATTCACAAACCTGCAGAGTTATAAATGACAGCTATCGTCCAAAAATAGACTGAAGTAAGGCTGCCAAGAGGACGTGAAAGCGGGGCAGAATTGCAGGAAACCGATTTCAGGAGGTAGACTGGAATTGCATTGAAAGCATAGGAAAAGAGGCAGAACGTCCACAATGATGCACTTGGCCAAAAAGGGCGTATGCGTTTTTTCCTGAATATATTCAGGAAAAAACGCATACGCCCTTTTTGGCCAACCAAGCAAGCTTGCAAAGGAAATCTGCACTACAATGAAGTCTCACTTCCCCCCGGTCAAAAGGGCCATCTGAAAAAAGTGTAAAATCCAGAAAGGCAGGACAGGCCATTGAGAACTGGGAGCCTTGTTATGCTGATGGGCGGGATGTAAATTGCCAACAGACACTTGGGAGAAGTGTATGGTGTTTCCTGAAACATCTAAAAAACAAAGCAACAGAGCCTAGGGCACTTCCACTTATGGTCCTATAGCTTAGGGAAATTAAAATCAAAAAGACACAGCCACCCCAAAGTTTGGGACGCCTCTGTTTACAAGAACCTCGTTTACAATACAAGTTCAACATCGCAGAAAGTGAAAAATGGATAAAGAAGTTGTGGTATTCACTTACAAAGCAATATCACTCAGCAATGAAATCTATGTCATCAGGCCCTTAGCAGCACAATGAGTGGATTCAGGTATGATGATTCTAACTGAAATAAGTCACACAGAAAAAGAAACATCATAAGATATCAGTAATACACGGAATGTAAACTTGGCTACACAGGAACTGAATTACAGAACAGAACGGGGTCTCAAATTTAGAAAACCAACTTATGCTTGCTTAAGGGTAAAGGTGAGTTGGGGTGCTGCATAAAACCAGAGATTGAAATGAGCACAGATAAAGTTCCTTAAGTCAAATATGGAATAGACAAGAGCTACTCCTTGCTCAACGAAATGGACTCAACACCGCATATTAAACGCCTAAGAATGTACCTGACTAGTAAGGATCTTAAAACCTATGGATTGCTATGTCTCCGAAAGAGAATCAAGCATGTGTACAGGGGCATAAACGCAGCAGTGATAGGATTGGAGAGATTCGGTGAGGAAATGAAGACCCATTGAAGTCATATTGCATGGTACCCATTCCACGGGTTTCAACTACCCAGGTTTTAGGTATTCTTCCTTCAGCTAAAACATGCATGTGGAACCCAGAGTATGATCAACCATGTGAACGGGAGACGTGTTCAAATATGTCTCAGTTTTCGTACCCTGGTACTCGGGTGCAACATTCCAGACGCTTTACTAACACTCTCCCCACTTGGAGAGTCAGTCCCTTTAACCTCCTGTTTGGCCCAGTTCGCAATTTCTGCGGAAGATGAACAGGAATAGCGAGAACCAATGAGAGACTAGCTGGAGGTGTCTGGACGGGCAAATTTAACTCTCATTTCCCACCAGGAAGAGGAATTAACCAAAGGCTCAGCATGCCGTGCCGGAACCAGATTAGGGCCTGAAGCCATCCTGCGGTGTTGCGGCCAGCTCACAAGAAAGCGAGTTGAAGAAAGGAGCTCAGGGGCACTGTAATTCACAAACCTGCAGAGTTATAAATGACAGCTATCGTCCGAAAATAGACTGAAGTAAGGCTGCCAAGAGGACTTGAAAGCGGGGCAGAATTGCAGGAAACCGATTTCAGGAGGTAGACTGGAATTGCATTGAAAGCATAGGAAAAGAGGCAGAACGTCCACAATGATGCACTTGGCCAAAAAGGGCGTATGCGTTTTTTCCTGAATATATTCAGGAAAAAACGCATACGCCCTTTTTGGCCAACCCAGCAAGCTTGCAAAGGAAATCTGCACTACAATGAAGTCTCACTTCCCCCCGGTCAAAAGGGCCATCTGAAAAAAGTGTAAAATCCAGAAAGGCAGGACAGGCCATGGAGAACTGGGAGCCTTGTTATGCTGATGGGCGGGATGTAAATTGCCAACAACCACTCGGGAGAAGTGTATGGTGTTTCCTGAAACATCTAAAAAACAAAGCAACAGAGCCTAGGGCACTTCCACTTATGGTCCTATAGCTTAGGGAAATTAAAATAAAAAAGACACAGCCACCCCAAAGTTTGCAACGGCTCTGTTTACAAGAACCTCGTTTACAGTACAAGTTCAACATCGCAGAAAGTGAAAAATGGATAAAGAAGTTGTGGTATTTACTTACAAAGCAATATCACTCAGCAATGAAATCTGTGTCATCAGGCCCTTAGCAGCACAATGAGTGGATTCAGGTATGATGATTCTAACTGAAATAAGTCACACAGAAAAAGAAACATCATAAGATATCAGTAATACACAGAATGTAAACTTGGCTACACAGGAACTGAATTACAGAACAGAACAGGGTCTCAAATTTAGAAAACCAACTTATTCTTGCTTAAGGGTAAAGGTGAGTTGGGGTGCTGCATAAAACCAGAGATTGAAATGAGCACAGATAAAGTTCCTTAAGCCAAATATGGAATAGACAAGAGCTACTCCTTGCTCAACGAAATGGACTCAACACCGCATATTAAACGCCTAAGAAGGTACCTGTCTAGTAAGTATCTTAAAACCTATGGATTGCTATGTCTCCGAAAGAGAATCAAGCATGTGTACAGGGGCATAAACGCAGCAGTGATAGGATTGGAGAGGTTCGTGAGCAAATGAAGTCCCTTTGAAGTCATATTGCATGGTACCCATTACACGGGTCTCAACTCTCCAGGTTTAAGGTATTCTTCCTTCAGCTAAAACATGCATGTGGAACCCAGAGTATGATCAACCGTGTGAACGGGAGACGTGTTCAAATATGTCTCAGTTTTCCTCCCCTGGTACTCGGGTGCAACATTCCAGACGCTTTACTAACACTCTCCCGACTTGGAGAGTCAGTCCCTTTAACCTCCTGTTTGGCCCAGTTTGCAATTTCTGCGGAAGGTGAACAGGAATAGCGAGAACCAATGAGAGACTAGCTGGAGGTGTCTGGACGGGCAAATTTAACTCTCATTTCCCACCAGGAAGATGAATTAACCAAAGGCTCAGCGTGCCGTGCCGGAACCAGATTAGGGCCTGAAGCCATCCTGCGGTGTTGCGGCCAGCTCACAAGAAAGCGAGTTGTAGAAAGGAGCTCAGGGGCACTGTAATTCACAAACCTGCAGAGTTATAAATGACAGCTATCGTCCAAAAATAGACTGAAGTAAGGCTGCCAAGAGGACTTGAAAGCGGGGCAGAATTGCAGGAAACCGATTTCAGGAGGTAGACTGGAATTGCATTGAAAGCATAGGAAAAGAGGCAGAACGTCCACAATGATGCACTTGGCCAAAAAGGGCGTATGCGTTTTTTCCTGAATATATTCAGGAAAAAACGCATACGCCCTTTTTGGCCAACCAAGCAAGCTTGCAAAGGAAATCTGCACTACAATGAAGTCTCACTTCCCCCCGGTCAAAAGGGCCATCTGAAAAAAGTGTAAAATCCAGAAAGGCAGGACAGGCCATGGAAAACTGGGAGCCTTGTTATGCTGATGGGCGGGATGTAAATTGCCAACAACCACTCGGGAGAAGTGTATGGTGTTTCCTGAAACATCTAAAAAACAAAGCAACAGAGCCTAGGGCACTTTCAATTATGGTCCTATAGCTTAGGGAAATTAAAATCAAAAAGACACAGCCACCCCAAAGTTTGGAACGGCTCTGTTTACAAGAACCTCGTTTACAGTACAAGTTCAACATCGCAGAAATTGAAAAATGGATAAAGAAGTTGTGGTATTTACTTACAAAGCAATATCACTCAGCAATGAAATCTGTGTCATCAGGCCCTTAGCAGCACAATGAGTGGATTCAGGTATGATGATTCTAACTGAAATAAGTCACACAGAAAAAGAAACATCATAAGATATCAGTAATACACGGAATGTAAACTTGGCTACACAGTAACTGAATTACAGAACAGAACAGGGTCTCAAATTTAGAAAACCAACTTATGCTTGCTTAAGGGGAAAGGTGAGTTGGGGTGCTGCATAAAACCAGAGATTGAAATGAGCACAGATAAAGTTCCTTAAGCCAAATATGGAATAGACAAGAGCTACTCCTTGCTCAACGAAATGGACTCAACACCGCATATTAAACGCCTAAGAATGTACCTGACTAGTAAGTATCTTAAAACCTATGGATTGCTATGTCTCCGAAAGAGAATCAAGCATGTGTACAGGGGCATAAACGCAGCAGTGATAGGATTGGAGAGGTTCGGTGAGCAAATGAAGACCCTTTGAAGTCATATTGCATGGTACCCATTCCACGGGTTTCAAATACCCAGGTTTAAGGTATTCTTCCTTCAGCTAAAAGATGCATGTGGAACCCAAGTATGATCAACCATGTGAACGGGAGACGTGTTCAAATATGTCTCAGTTTTCCTCCCCTGGTACTCGGGTGCAACATTCCAGACGCTTTACTAACAGTCTCCGCACTTGGAGAGTCAGCGCCTTTAACCTCCTGTTTGGCCCAGTTTGCAATTTCTTGGAAGATGAACAGGAATAGCGAGAACCAATGAGAGGCTAGCTGGAGGTGTCTGAACGGGCAAATTTAACTCTCATTTCCCACCAAGAAGAGGAATGAACCAAAGGCTCAGCGTGCCGGGCCGGAACCAGATTAGGGCCTGAAGCCATCCTGCGGTGTTGCGGCCAGGTCACAAGAAAGCGAGTTGAAGAAAGGAGCTCAGGGGCACTGTAATTCACAAACCTGCAGAGTTATAAATGACAGCTATCGTCCAAAAATAGACTGAAGTAAGGCTGCCAAGAGGACTTGAAAGCGGGGCAGAATTGCAGGAAACCGATTTCAGGAGGTAGACTGGAATTGCACTGAAAGCATAGGAAAAGAGGCAGAACGTCCACAATGATGCACTTGGCCAAAAGGGCGTATGCGTTTTTTCCTGAATATATTCAGGAAAAAACGCATACGCCCTTTTTGGCCAACCAAGCAAGCTTGCAAAGGAAATCTGCACTACAATGAAGTCTCACTTCCCCCCGGTCAAAAGGGCCATCTGAAAAAAGTGTAAAACCCAGAAAGGCAGGACAGGCCATGGAGAACTGGGAGCCTTGTTATGCTGATGGGCGGGATGTAAATTGCCAACAGACACTCGGGAGATGTGTATGGTGTTTCCTGAAACATCTAAAAAACAAAGCAACAGAGCCTAGGGCACTTCCACTTATGGTCCTATAGCTTAGGGAAATTAATATCAAAAAGACACAGCAACCCCAAAATTTGGGATGGCTCTTTTTACAGAAATCTCTTCTACGGCACAAGTTAAATATCCCAGAGAGCAAATAATGGATAAAGAAGTTGCGGTACTTATGTACAACAGAATACCACTCAGCAATGAAATCTATGTCACCAGGCCCGTACCAGCATAATGAGTGCATTGAGGCACGATGATTCTAAGTGAAATAAGTCACACAGAAAAAGAAACATCATAAGGTATCACTAATACACGGAATGTGAACTTGGCTACACATGAACTGAATTACAAAACAGAACAGGGTCTCAAGTTTAGAAAACCAACTTATGCCTGCGTAAGGGGGAAGGTGAGTTGGGGTGCTGCATAAAAGCAGAGTTTGAAATTAGCACAGATACCGTTCCATAAGCCAAATATGGAATAGACAAGAGCTACCCCTTGCTCAACCTAATGGATTCAACAATGAGGTATCACCTCACACCTGGTAGAATAGGCATCATTGAAAATCTACAAACAAAAAATGCTGGAAAGGGTGTGGAGAAAAGGAACCCTCTTCCACTATTGTTGGGAATATAAATTGATACAGTCATTATGGAGAACAATATGGAATTTCTTAAGAAACTAACAATAGAATTACCATATGATACAGCAATCCCAGTACTGGACATATACCCAGACAAAACCATAAATCAAAAAGAGTCATTCACCGCAATGTTCATTGCATCACTATTTACAATATCGAGGTAATGGAAGCAACCTAAATGCCCACAGACAGACGAATGCATAAAGCTGTGGTACATATATAAAATGGAATATTACTAAGCCATGAAAAGGAATGAAATTGGGTCATTTGTAGAGACGTCGATGGATCTAGAGACTGTCATACAGAGTGAAGTAAGTCAGAAAGAGAAAAACAAATCTTGTATATTCATGCATATATGTGGAACCTAGAAAAACTGTACAGATTAACCATTTTGCAAGGCATAAATAGAGCAACAGATGTAGACAACAAACGTATGGACAACAAGGGGGGAAAGCTGTTGGGGGGGTGGTGGTGGGAGGAGTTGAGAGACTGGGATTGGCATGTATACATTTATATGTATAAAATAGATAACCAATAAGAACCTGCTGTATAAAAATATAAAATAAAATTCAAAATTAAAAAGAAATAAAATTTAAAAAATAAAACAGAAAAAACAATTATTCCCTGCACATACATGTATTTATATGAATAAATTATTTCCATGCTTATATCTGTAAATACAAAAAAGAGGAATAAAATCTACCTTGAACCAAAAACGAAAAAGAGAAAAAAAACACAGAACCCACCAGTTACACAGAGGAAAACCGTATCAGGGCACTTGCTCCAGTTGTAAACAATTCTGAAGTTGGTCAGTGGTGGGGAATCGTCTCCCATTCAGCCAGCAGCCCCCACGCAACAAGCGTCCTCATTGCAAAGCTGGGGCACCGTGCCGAGGCATCTGTGAGTAAACGTGAGCTGAGCCCCAGGCCAGTTGCTGCTGAACTATTCCCACCCGTCCCAGGTAAAACACCTGAATATATACAAGGACTTGAAAGCCTAGAGGAAGGGCCATAGAGCCACACGAGTGACAGCATGCCGGCCGACTTGGTGCCTGCAGGCCAGCCAGGATGGTCCTGGCCCTGGGTGCTCTTCTGGAAGATTTCCATTTCCCTGCCTGAGATACCCGTCCTGTCCCTGCCCCCACTGCTTTTTTCCTTCCTCACCTCTGCCCAGGGAGAAATTCCAGCAGCAGGTATGGGTGACACATCCTCTTCTTTAGCAGGTGGCAGCCTGGCAACTGCTGCAGAAAGTCCAGCAGAGCCCCACTCACACTGGGCCACCCACAAAGCCGTGGCCTCTCACTCCCTCCCACCAGCCCAGCCCCGAGACTGCTGACAGGGCAGAGAAAATGGCGTCAGGCACGGCTGCAGGGGCTCTTGCTGCCTGGAGTGGTATTTATATTGATCTCAACCCAGGCACACCTGGGGAGGGCTGGCCGGCACGGTAAGGCTGCCCAGGTCAGCCAATCATCACCCCTCAGGGGCTCACAGTTGCAGAAAATGGAACTTGCTGAACCGGCCAGGTCCAAGGAACAGGTGTGGGCTCCTGAGAGTCAGGATAGACAAGGGGCTGCAGCTTTGGCTTGTTTTCTAATCATTTTATCTGGCCCATGAGTGGGAGACAACTTCAAGAAAACCCTCTCCTAATGAGAGGAACCCAGGAGTCAGGCAGAGGAGGGGTGGGTGGTGGTTGGAGACAGAGGCCTGGTGCCCCGGGTGCAGTGGAAGTCTCTGGAAGACCAGGTGGAGGGAGGCCTCACGGAGTGATGCCCAGGGTCACAGACCTGTCGCAGCTGCTGTTTGTTAGTTCAAGTCCTGCTCTGAGGTGCTCTGTGTCAGCTCTGAGCGACAGGTGAGCTGGGGGTGCTCTGCAATGAGGGCTATGTGCACGGTTCCTGTGTGCCCAGCCCTGCCACGGTACCTGCAAGGGTAGCTCTGTATCCTGGGAGGGGCCTGACCACGAGAGCCCCGTGGGCTGGGGTGGGGGTGGGGTACCTGCCCAGGTGAGCTCCATATTCTGGGATTGGTCTGACCACGAGAGCCCCATGGGCTGCTGGGGACCTGGTAAAGGATGTCAGGACAGTCAGTGAAGCCACCGAGGATATACCTCCAGTTGCTCCTAATTCCTACACCCTGCTGGTCATTCTACCAACCACCAGGACATGGTATTCTGTATTAGTCTTCAATGATGCCTTCTTTTGTATTCCATTAGTCCCAGAGTCACAAGAAATTTTGGCTTGTGAGTGGCAGGACTCAACATACAACTAAAACAATACTTCCGGGCCGTCTGGCCCCAAGGGTGCAAAAATTCCCACACCATCTTTGGGGAAAGCTTAGCTAAAGACCTAAAAGTTCTACCTCTGGAAAAGGAAACCCTCCTTCAATATGCAGACGACATTCTGATCACCAGCCCTACTAAGGAGGCCTCTGAACTACCAAGCCAATAAAGGATAGAAGTTGTCCAAGAAAAAGCTCAAATATCACAGACTGCGGTGACCTGCCTGGGCTTCATTCTCACAGAAGGTCAGAGAAGCCCATCCCAGGAAAGGGAAGAAACCATTTTCAGCCTTACCCCTTTCTAAAACTAGAAGACAGCTTAGGGGTTCCTGGGGAGGCCAGGGTTTGCTGCTTCTGGATCCCTAGCTACAGTCTACTAGCTGGGCCTCTATATGAAACACTGAAAGGAAAAGATGATGATCCTTTTGAATAGAATCCAGAAGTGGCCTTTCAAGAATGGAAAGAGCAGTCAATTCAGACCCTTGCCCTGGAACTCCCTAATTTAGCTAAACCCTTTGACCTTTACATTCCCGGTGAAAGGTGAATCGCCATTGGAGAATTAGTGCAAAAACTGGGACCACTTGAAATGGAACAATGCAAGAATGCCATCCAGGTAGGATAAACTACGGTCACTAAGGGGCTTGGCCCACTGCCACATCTGGCCAAGATACTGGCGGTATCTAAAAACCTGGAAATCAGCAGCCCAAAAGGCCACCTCCCTCCTAAGGGAAAAGGACCCCACGTGGTGATCCTAACCACCAACCATGCCCTGAAGTTGCAGGGTTCGCTCCGTGGGCACACCGACCTCGAGTGAGGAGGCCCTCCAACTCCAACATCCAGAGAGATAACCGGGGGCAACAGGGCACCATGACGACTCGTGTGAACATCACTTGACCTGGAGTTTCTCTCATAAAACAACAAGAGTGTGTCCCAAAAGAGTAGACTACTGCTTGCAGGACTTACTGCACCCAGAGGGGAGCTAATAATCTTGGCGGGGGAACAGTATACCACACTGTCACCATAGAAAAGCCTACAGACACCGTGATGATGGTGGCCAATAAGACCGGCTGGACTCCTGTTTACTTCAAAAGGCTGTTGACTCAGTAGCCATCATGGTCCTTGATCACCACTGACCCTGGACTGTCTGGGAGTTGAGCGGGCAGGGCTCTGACACCTGGTGCTGTTTGTACGTTAATTCAGGGGCCTAACTGAAGAAAGCGCAGACTACTGGTCAGAGCATCTAGGCTGGCAGAGACGGTCAGCCTAAGGTGGCCGAACAAATGTGGGGCGGGGTGAAACCGGCCCCCACAGCGTCTCTGCACATCTCTTTCCTGGACCCTTAAAGGTCATTAGAATCTATAACACTTCCAATGCTGGTGCTCAGGTGGACGAGCAGGGAGGCAGGGGTCCTGGGGACAATCAACGTCACCGGGAGGCTGCTGGGGAGAAGCTCTGACCCTCGCCCCAGGGTATGAGGGCTCCCAACTCAGCACTCAGCAGTTACAGAAGAAGGGTCTGCACCCTCAGCACTCCAAGAATGAGGAACGGGACAAAAGGCAGAGGAGGGGTTTGTCCCCAGCAAAGCCCATTAAAAATCCCTGGGAGATAAAAATAGAATCTGGGCAATAAAGTCAAGTCTAACCTTTTTTATCCTTTGTGCTTTGTCTAATTTCACGTGCTCCTAGGGTCCCGCATGCAGAGGTTCCACACCCGGCACTTCAGACCAGATTTCCTAGTGCAGAATGGCTGGGTCGACACCTCAGCTCCTGGGGCCCAGTGCAGACTCCACGATATAGAGCCTGAGCTACAGCCAACCCGGCCCTCGAGAGCTCCGCCGCCTCCCTCCCTCCCACTGACTCTGACAGGATCTCTACACAGCAGCCCAGCCCACAGCCCACGGGGTAGTGCATGCTCTCACCTCTCCATTCTCTGATCAAAATATAAAGTTTCCTTTGCTTGTGAACCAAACTCAGTCTCGATCTGTTGGCCCCAATGACACTGGGCAGGGGGACACTTGTTGGGGTCCACTCTGGAGGATCAGTAACAGAAATTGAGACTATTGTAACCTCAATGAACAGATGTGTGAGCCAAACTGTAGTTAACATAGAACAGTGTATAAGGCTCGGGTAAAATAAGATGTTTTTAACACTTCCATTTGATATTTCCATCACTTTTTATAAGCAAGTTCAGTGAAAAGGTTTGTCTTATTTGTCAGGTCAATATTAGAGAAACGAAGTGATTTCTTTCCAAGGATGTACAGCTAATAATCTTGGTTAAACCTTCAATCTTGTTTTAAATGCTTTTCCATTGAAAATGATACCTCTCTTTCAGCTCCCCCATTTCTGAGAAGTATAAAATCTTATAATTTATTATTACCAAAGGGGAAAGGTGGGAGGAGGGATAAATTAACAGTTTGGAATGAACACATACACACTGCTATGTATAAAATAGATCATCAACAAGGAACTACTGTATAGCACAGGGAACTACACTCAACATTTTGCAATAACCTATAAGGGGAAATAATCTGAAAAAGAATAGATATTTTTATTGACATCATCTATCAATGACAGTTAAAGTGTAGCCTAAGGGAAGCTGGTGGTGAGTGCTTCTGACCCTGAAGACTTCAATCATCTAAAGTTTGGACTCTGCCTACTTCCCAAGGCCCTTAATGAACATATGTGTAGCCGTAGCTTAAAAACTTCCCCAGTTTGGGTTTCGGGGAGACACTGATTTTGAAAAAGCCCTGGTGTTCTCCTTACATGAATGGGACTCTTCCTACTGCTAAAACATGTCTGTCACACCCAGAGGATGGTATACCGTCTGATCGGGAAGAGTTTGGAAAAGGCATCTCATCTCCTCATCTCCTGGTGCTCGGGTTCACCCCTCCAGCGTCTTTACTAACAGTCTCCCCACTTGGAGATGTCAGCACTGTCAACATCCTGTTGCGTACAGTTTGGAATTTGTCCAGAGGATGAAGCGGAAGGATGAGGAACAATGAGAGACAAGTCCTAGGTGTTCAGACAGGCACATGTCACTCTAATTTCCAATCAGGAAGACGAATTGACCAAAGGCTAGGGTTGCCCATGGAAACAGTATAGGGCTTGAGGAAATCCCGCTGCTTTGTGGCCAGTTCCCATAAACACGAGTTGAACAATGGAACTCAGGGGCAGTAAAATTCACAAAACTGCAGAGTTGAAAATATCCATCACTGAAAAATGTCTTGAGGAAAGTCAGAGAAAAGGACTTGTAAGCAAGGGAGAATGGCAGGAAAGGGATTTGAGGAGGTAGAAAGGACTCGCCATTAAGCACAAGAAAAGGAGCTGAACATTGCCAACATTGCAGTTGGCCAAAAAGGGTGTATGCGTTCTTTTCTGTATATATTCAAGAAAAGGGCATACACTTTTTTAGCCAACCAAACAGGTGGGCACTGGAAGTCAATACTACAAAAGATATCACTTCGCATCAGTCAGAAGAGCCATCCTCATAAAGCGTAAACAACAGAAATGCAGGACAGGGCAACGAGAAGAGGGAGCCCTGTGAGACTTATAGTGGAAATGTATATTGCCAACGGCCATTCTGGAGAAGTGTATTGTGTTTACTAAAGCATCTAAAAAATGAGCTACAGAGCATAGGGCACTTGCACTCATGGGCGTATATCTTGGGAAAAACAAAAATCGAGAGGACACAGGCACCCCAATGTTTACCCCCTCTCTGTTTAAAAGATCCTCGACTAGGATATAACTTAAATGTCTCTGGAGGGAAAAAATGGATAGAGATGTGGTACTTAGGTAGAGTGGAATATTATTCAGCCTGGAAATCAATGAAATATGGCCAGTTGTAACAACTCCGGAGGAGTTACGTATGATCATTCTAAGTGACAGAATTCAAAAAGAAAAAGACACATATCATAAGATATCACTTAAAGGTGGAATCCAAAATGGCTACACATGAAATAAATTACAAAACAAAAACATAGTCAAATATGTAGAAAACACGCATAAGGCTGCTAAACGGGAAAGGTGGGGAGGGGTGAGGCATCATCCAGGAGGTTGAAATTAGCAAAGATACCATTCCAAATACCAAACTGATAATCAACAAGGCCTACACGGTAGCTAAAAGAACTGCACTCAGCACACTCAAGTCACCGGAAAAGAATATATACGACTGGTAAGAATCTGAAAAAGAATTTATTGATGTCTCTCTGTACGCGAATCAAGTGGATGTACAGCAGCAAGAAACAGAGCTTTGAAAATCAGCTGTAACCAATATAGTAATAAATTGAAAAAAATAAACGACAGAGAGACAGAGAAAACCTCTTACAACTTTTCCTCAGGGACGGTGATGCAACATGGATTGAACACATCTAGACCCACAGCAGGATGAGACATAAGGCTGGAAACTGTTTGCGCTAAGAGAAATGTGAGGTTGGGTGAGGAAATGCACACCCTTTAAAGTAATACTACCTGGTACCCATTCAATGGGTCCCAAATCTGCAGGTTCAAGGGATCTTCCTACAGCTAAAACATGCATGGAAAACCCAGAGGACTGTACACCATGTGATCGGGAGATGTGTCTAAAATGCACCTCATTTATCCTCTCCTGGTGCTCCTGTTCACCATTCCAGCCACGCTACTTAGAATCTCCCCACTTGGAGAATCAGCACATTTAAACTTCTGTTTCACACATTTTGCAAATTGTGAGGAGGATGAACGGGAAGAGGGGGAACCAATGAGAGAAGAGTTGTAGGGGTTTGGACGGGCACATATCACTCTAATTTCCCATTAAGAATAAGAATTAAAGAAAGGCTCAGCCTGCCTCGCCGGAGCCAAAATAGGGCCTGAAGCAATCCTGCGGGTTTGAGGCCAGCTCACAAAAGAGCAACTTAAAAAATGGAGCTCAGGGTCACTGCAATTCACAAACCTGCAGAGTTATAAATGAAAACTAACGTCCAAAAATATGTTGAGGTAAGGCAAAGAAGAGGATCTGAATGCAAGACAGAATTGCAAGAAACAGATTTCAAGAGATAGATTGGACTCGTCTTTAACGCACATGAAAAGCGGCAGAATTTCGACAATGATGCAGTTGGCCCAAAAGGGCGTATGCGTTTTTTCCTGATTATATCCAGGAAAAAACGCATACGCACTTTATGGGCAACGAAGCAAGCAAGCAATGCAAATGTGCACAACAAAGAAGTCTCACTTCCCACCGGTCAAAAGGGCCATCCTAAAAAATTGTAAAAACCAGAAATGCAGGACAGGCCATGGAGAACAGGGAGCCTTTATACGCTGATGGGCAGTGTGTGAACTGCCGAGAGCCACTCTGGAGAAGTGTATGGTGGTTCCTAAATCATCTAAAAAACAGAGCTACAGAGCATAGGACACTTCCAATCATGGGAGTATATCTAGGGAAGTCTAAAAATCAACAAGACACAAGCACACCACAGTTTAGGGCTACTCTGTTTACAAGAACCTCAACTTCAGTACACCTTAAATATCCCAGGAAAGAGAACAATGGATAAAGAAGATGTGGTACTTATGTACAATGGAATATCTCTTCACCATGAAATCAATGTAATAAGGCTAGTAGAAGGATAAAGAGTGGATTTAGGTCCGATAATACTACTTGAAATAAGTCAAACAGAAAAAGAAACATATCATAAGATATCACTTATAGAGGGAGGGTAAATATGGCTGCACAAGAAATGAATTACAGAACAGAACAGTGTCTCACATTTAGAAAACACACTTATGTCAGCTTAAGGGGAAAGGAGAGGTGGGGTGATGCATAAAACCAGAGTTTGAAATTAGCACAGATACCGTTCAATAAACCAAATAGGTATTAGACAAGATCTACACCTTGCTCAATGAACAGGCCTCAACACACCCTATACACCGCAGAGAAATATATCTGAGGAATAAGAATCTTAAAACCCATGTATTGATATATCTCCATAAGGGAATCAAGTGTGTGCAGAGCGGCACAAACACAGCAGTGAAAAGGAGCTAAACCCCATTATAGAAATAAATTTTAAAAACAAAACGCTGAAACAATGAAAGAGAGAAAAATTCTTACAAAATTCGCTCAGGGGCTGTGATGCAACCTGGATTGACCACATATAAACCCACAGCTGGATAAGACATAAGGCTGGACACTTGGGGCTGACAGGATTGGTGAGCTTTGGTGAGCAACTGCCGAAAGTTTAATGCAATACTTCATGCTACTCAGTCCAAGGGTCCCAACACTCCAGGTTGAAGGGAATCTTCCTACAGCTAAACCATGCTTGGGAAACCCAGCGACTGGTATACCATATGATCGGGAAAGGTTTCTAAAACGCACCTCATTTTTCCTCTCCTGGGGCTCCGGATCGACATTCCAGCCGCTTTACTAACAACATCCCCACATGGAGTCAATGCCTTTAAGTTCTGGTATCGCACAGTCTGCAGTTAGTGAAGAGGATGAATGGGAATAGGGGGAACCAGTGAGAAACTAGCTGTAGTGGTTTCAATGGGCACATGTCACTCTAATATCACATCAGTAAGAAGAATTAACCAAAGGCACAGCAGGTGCCCCAGAAGAAAAATAGGGCTTCAAGGAATCCTTTGGTTATGGGGCAATACCACAAAAATAAGAGCTAAAAAATGGAGCTAAGGGCCACTGCAATTCAAAACCCTGCAGAGTTATAAAGGCCAACTATTTTTAAAAAATATATTGAGGTAAGGCTATGAAGAGGCATTGAAAGCAAGGCAGAATTGCAGGAAACCGATTTCAGGAGGTAGACTGGAATTGCATTGAAAGCATATGAAGAGAGTCAGAAACTCGACAATGATGCACTTGGCCAAAAAGGGCGTATGTGTTTTTTCCTGAATATATTCAGGAAAAAACGCATACGCACTTTTTAGCCAACCAAGCAAGCTTGCAAAGGAAATCTGCACTACAATGAAGTCTCACTTCCCCCCGGTCAAAAGGGCCATCTGAAAAAAGTGTAAAATCCATAAAGGCACGACAGGCCATGGAGAACTGGGAGCCTTGTTATGCTGATGGGCGGGATGTAAATTGCCAACAGACACTCAGGAGAAGTGTATGGTGTTTCCTGAAACATCTAAAAAACAAAGCAACAGAGCCTAGGGCACTTCCACTTATGGTCCTATAGCTTAGGGAAATTAAAATCAAAAAGACACAGCCACCCCAAAGTTTGGGACGGCTCTGTTTACAAGAACCTCGTTTACAGTACAAGTTCAATATCGCAGAAAGTGAAAAATGGATAAAGAACTTGTGGTACTTACGTACAATGCAATATCACTCAGCAATGAAATCTATGTCATCAGGCCCGTAGCAGCATAATGAGTGGATGCAGGTATGATGATTCGAACTGAAATAAGTCACACAGAAAAGAAACATCATAAGGTATCACTAATACACAGAATGTGAACTTGGCTACACATGACCTGAATTACAAAACAGAACAGTGTCTCAAGTTTAGAAAACCAACTTATGCTTGCTTAAGGGGGAAGGTGAGTTGGGGTGCTGCATAAAACCAGAGATTGAAATGAGCACAGATAAAGTTCCTTAAGCCAAATATGGAATAGACAAGAGCTACTCCTTGCTCAACGAAATGGACTCAACACCCCATATTAAACGCCTAAGAATGTACCTGACTAGTAAGTATCTTAAAACCTATGGATTGCTATGTCTCCAAAAGAGAATCAAGCGTGTGTACAGGGGCATAAACGCAGCAGTGATAGGATTGGAGAGGTTCGGTGAGCAAATGAAGACCCTTTGAAGTCATATTGCATGGTACCCATTACACGGGTCTCAACTCTCCAGGTTTAAGGTATTCTTCCTTCAGCTAAAACATGCATGTGGAACCCAGAGTATGATCAACCGTGTGAACGGGAGACGTGTTCAAATATGTCTCAGTTTTCCTCCCCGGGTACTCGGGTGCAACATTCCAGACGCTTTACTAACACTCTCCCCACTTGGAGAGTCAGCGCCTTTAACCTCCTGTTTGGCCCAGTTTGCAATTTCTGCGGAAGATGAACAGGAATAGGGAGAACCAATGAGAGACTAGCTGGAGGTGTCTGGACGGGCAAATTTAACTCTCATTTCCCACCAGGAAGAGGAAATAACCAAAGGATCAGCATGCCGTGCCGGAACCAGAAGAGGGCCTGAAGCCATCCAGCGGTGTTGCAGCCAGCTCACAAGAAAACGAGTTGAAGAAAGGAGCTCAGGGGCACTGTAATTCACAAACCTGCAGAGTTATAAATGACAGCTATCGTCCAAAAATAGACTGAAGTAAGGCTGCCAAGAGGACTTGAAAGCAGGGCAGAATTGCAGGAAACCGATTTCAGGAGGTAGACTGGAATTGCATTGAAAGCATAGGAAAAGAGGCAGAACGTCCACAATGATGCACTTGGCCAAAAAGGGCGTATGCGTTTTTTCCTGAATATATTCAGGAAAAAACGCATACGCCCTTTTTGGCCAACCAAGCAAGCTTGCAAAGGAAATCTGCACTACAATGAAGTCTCACTTCCCCCCGGTCAAAAGGGCCATCTGAAAAAAGTGTAAAATCCAGAAAGGCAGGACAGGCCATGGAGAACTGGGAGCCTTGTTATGCTGATGGGCGGGATGTAAATTGCCAACAGACACTTGGGAGAAGTGTATGGTGTTTCCTGAAACATCGAAAAAACAAAGCAACAGAGCCTAGGGCACTTCCACTTATGGTCCTATAGCTTAGGGAAATTAAAATCAAAAAGACACAGCCACCCCAAAGTTTGGGACGCCTCTGTTTACAAGAACATCGTTTACAGTACAAGTTCAACATCGCAGAAAGTGAAAAATGGATAAAGAAGTTGTGGTATTTACTTACAAAGCAATATCACTCAGCAATGAAATCTGTGTCATCAGGCCCTTAGCAGCACAATGAGTGGATTCAGGTATGATGATTCTAACTGAAATAAGTCACACAGAAAAAGAAACATCATAAGATATCAGTAATACACGGAATGTAAACTTGGCTACACAGGAACTGAATTACAGAACAGAACAGGGTCTCAAATTTAGAAAACCAACTTATGCTTGCTTAAGGGTAAAGGTGAGTTGGGGTGCTGCATAAAACCAGAGATTGAAATGAGCACAGATAAAGTTCCTTAAGCCAAATATGGAATAGACAAGAGCTACTCCTTGCTCAACGAAATGGACTCAACACCGCATATTAAACGCCTAAGAATGTACCTGACTAGTAAGTATCTTAAAACCTATGGATTGCTATGTCTCCGAAAGAGAATCAAGCATGTGTACAGGGGCATAAACGCAGCAGTGATAGGATTGGAGAGGTTCGGTGAGCAAATGAAGACCCTTTGAAGTCATATTGCATGGTACCCATTCCACGGGTTTCAAATACACAGGTTTAAGGTATTCTTCCTTCAGCTAAAACATGCATGTGGAACCCAAGTATGATCAACCATGTGATCGGGAGACGTGTTCAAATATGTCTCAGTTTTCGTACCCTGGCACTCGGGTGCAACATTCCAGACGCTTACTAACACTCTCCCCACTTGGAGAGTCAGTCCCTTTAACCTCCTGTTTGGCCCAGTTTGCAATTTCTGCGGAAGATGAACAGGAATAGCGAGAATCAATGAGAGACTAGCTGGAGGTGTTAGGATGGGCAAATTTAACTCTCATTTCCCACCAGGAAGAGGAATTAACCAAAGGCTCAGCGTGCCGTGCCGGAACCAGATTAGGGCCTGAAGACATCCTGCGGTGTTGCGGCCAGGTCACAAGAAAGCGAGTTGAAGAAAGGAGCTCAGGGGCACTGTAATTCACAAACCTGCAGAGTTATAAATGACAGCTATCGTCCAAAAATAGATTGAAGTAAGGCTGCCAAGAGGACTTGAAAGCGGGGCAGAATTGCAGGAAACCGATTTCAGGAGGTAGACTGGAATTGCATTGAAAGCATAGGAAAAGAGGCAGAACGTCCACAATGATGCACTTGGCCAAAAAGGGCGTATGCGTTTTTTCCTGAATATATTCAGGAAAAAACGCATACGCCCTTTTTGGCCAACCCAGCAAGCTTGCAAAGGAAATCTCCACTACAATGAAGTCTCACTTCCCCCCGGTCAAAAGGGCCATCTGAAAAAAGTGTAAAATCCAGAAAGGCAGGACAGGCCATGGAGAACTGGGAGCCTTGTTATGCTGATGGGCGGGATGTAAATTGCCAACAACCACTCGGGAGAAGTGTATGGTGTTTCCTGAAACATCTAAAAAACAAAGCAACAGAACCTAGGGCACTTCCACTTATGGTCCTATAGCTTAGGGAAATGAAAATCAAAAAGACACAGCCACCCCAAAGTTTGGAAAGGCTCTGTTTACAAGAACCTCGTTTACAGTACAAGTTCAACATCGCAGAAAGTGAAAAATGGATAAAGAAGTTGTGGTATTTACTTACAAAGCAATATCACTCAGCAATGAAATCTGTGTCATCAGGCCCTTAGCAGCACAATGAGTGGATTCAGGTATGATGATTCTAACTGAAATAAGTCACACAGAAAAAGAAACATCATAAGATATCAGTAATACACGGAATGTAAACTTGGCTACACAGGAACTGAATTACAGAACAGAACAGGGTCTCAAATTTAGAAAACCAACTTATGCTTGCTTAAGGGTAAAGGTGAGTTGGGGTGCTGCATAAAACCAGAGATTGAAATGAGCACAGATAAAGTTCCTTAAGCCAAATATGGAATAGACAAGAGCTACTCCTTGCTCAACGAAATGGACTCAACACCGCATATTAAACGCCTAAGAATGTACCTGACTAGTAAGTATCTTAAAACCTATGGATTGCTATGTATCTGAAAGAGAATCATGCATGTGTACAGGGGCATAAACGCAGCAGTGATAGGATTGGAGAGGTTCGGTGAGCAAATGAAGACCCTTTGAAGTCATATTGCATGGTACCCATTCCACGGGTTTCAACTACCCAGGTTTAAGGTATTCTCCCTTCAGCTAAAACATGCATGTGGAACCTAGAGTATGATCAACCATGTGATCGGGAGACGTGTTCAAATATGTCTCAGTTTTCATACCCTGGTACTCGGGTGCAACATTCCAGACGCTTTACTAACACTCTCCCGACTTGGAGAGTCAGTCCCTTTAACCTCCTCTTTGGCCCAGTTTGCAATTTCTGCGGAAGATGAACAGGAATAGCGAGAACCAATGATAGGCTAGCTGGAGGTGTCTGGACGGGCAAATTTAACTCTCATTTCCCACCAGGAGGACGAAATAACCAAAGGCTCAGCGTGCCGTGCCAGAACCAGATTAGGGCCTGAAGCCATCCTGCGGTGTTTCGGCCAGCTCACAAGAAAGCGAGTTGCAGAAAGGAGCTCAGGGGCACTGTAATTCACAAACCTGCAGAGTTATAAATGACAGCTATCGTCCAAAAATAGACTGAAGTAAGGCTGCCAAGAGGACTTGAAAGCGGGGCAGAATTGCAGGAAACCGATTTCAGGAGGTAGACTGGAATTGCATTGAAAGCATAGGAAAAGAGGCAGAACGTCCACAATGATGCACTTGGCCAAAAAGGGCGTATGCGTTTTTTCCTGAATATATTCAGGAAAAAACGCATACGCCCTTTTTGGCCAACCAAGCAAGCTTGCAAAGGAAATCTGCACTACAATGAAGTCTCACTTCCCCCCGGTCAAAAGGGCCATCTGAAAAAAGTGTAAAATCCAGAAAGGCAGGACAGGCCACGGAGAACTGGGAGCCTTGTTATGCTGAAGGGCGGGATGTAAATTGCCAACAACCACTCGGGAGAAGTGTATGGTGTTTCCTGAAACATCTAAAAAACAAAGCAACAGAGCCTAGGGCACTTCCACTTATGGTCCTATAGCTTAGGGAATTTAAAATCAAAAAGACAAAGCCACCCCAAAGTTTGGAACGGCTCTGTTTACAAGAACCTCATTTACAGTACAAGTTCAACATCGCAGAAAGTGAAAAATGGATAAAAAAGTTGTGGTATTCACTTACAAAGCAATATCACTCAGCAATGAAATCTATGTCATCAGGCCCTTAGCAGCACAATGAGTGGATTCAGGTATGATGATTCTAACTGAAATAAGTCACACAGAAAAAGAAACATCATAAGATATCAGTAATACACGGAATGTAAACTTGGCTACACAGGAACTGAATTACAGAACAGAACAGGGTCTCAAATTTAGAAAACCAACTTATGCTTGCTTAAGGGGAAAGGTGAGTTGGGGTGCTGCATAAAACCAGAGATTGAAATGAGCACAGATAAAGTTCCTTAAGCCAAATATGGAATAGACAAGAGCTACTCCTTGCTCAACGAAATGGACTCAACACCGCATATTAAACGCCTAAGAATGTACCTGACTAGTAAGTATCTTAAAACCTATGGATTGCTATGTCTCCGAAAGAGAATCAAGCATGTGTACAGGGGCATAAACGCAGCAGTGATAGGATTGGAGAGGTTCGGTGAGCAAATGAAGACCCTTTGAAGTCATATTGCATGGTACCCATTCCACGGGTTTCAACTACCCAGGTTTTAGGTATTCTTCCTTCAGCTAAAACATGCATGTGGAACCTAGAGTATGATCAACCATGTGATCGGGAGACGTGTTCAAATATGTCTCAGTTTTCGTACCCTGGTACTCGGGTGCAACATTCCAGACGCTTTACTAACACTCTCCCCACTTGGAGAGTCAGTCCCTTTAACCTCCTGTTTGGCCCAGTTTGCAATTTCTGCGGAAGATGAACAGGAATAGCGAGAACCAATGAGAGAATAGCTGGAGGTGTCTGGATGGGCAAATTTAACTCTCATTTCCCACCAGGAAGAGGAATTAAACAAAGGCGCAGCGTGCCGTGCCGGAACCAGATTAGGGCCTGAAGCTATCCTGGGTGTTTCGGCCAGGTCACAAGAAAGTGAGTTGAAGAAAGGAGCTCAGGGGCACTGTAATTCACAAACCTGCAGAGTTATAAATGACAGCTATCGTCCAAAAATAGACTGAAGTAAGGCTGCCAAGAGTACTTGAAAGCGGGGCAGAATTGCAGGAAACCGATTTCAGGAGGTAGACTGGAATTGCATTGAAAGCATAGGAAAAGAGGCAGAACGTCCACAATGATGCACTTGGCCAAAAAGTGCGTATGCGTTTTTCCTGAATATATTCAGGAAAAAACGCATACGCCCTTTTTGGCCAACCAAGCAAGCTTGCAAAGGAAATCTGCACTACAATGAAGTCTCACTTCCCCCCGGTCAAAAGGGCTATCTGAAAAAAGTGTAAAATCCAGAAAGGCAGGACAGGCCATGGAGAACTGGGAGCCTTGTTATGCTGATGGGCGGGATGTAAATTGCCAACAACCACTCGGGAGAAGTGTATGGTGTTTCCTGAAACATCGAAAAAACAAAGCAACGGAACATAGGGCACTTCCACTTATGGTCCTATAGCTTAGGGAAATTAAAATCAAAAACACACAGCCACCCCAATGTTTGGAACGGCTCTGTTTACAAGAACCTCCTTTACAGTACAAGTTCAACATCGCAGAAAGTGAAAAATGGATAAAGAAGTTGTGGTATTTACTTACAAAGCAATATCACTCAGCAATGAAATCTGTGTCATCAGGCACTTAGCAGCACAATGAGTGGATTCAGGTATGATGATTCTAACTGAAATAAGTCACACAGAAAAAGAAACATCATAAGATATCAGTAATACACGGAATGTAAACTTGGCTACACAGGAACTGAATTACAGAACAGAACAGGGTCTCAAATTTAGAAAACCAACTTATGCTTGCTTAAGGGGAAAGGTGAGTTGGGGTGCTGCATAAAACCAGAGATTGAAATGAGCACAGATAAAGTTCCTTAAGCCAAATATGGAATAGACAAGAGCTACTCCTTGCTCAACGAAATGGACTCAACACCGCATATTAAACGCCTAAGAATGTAACTGACTAGTAAGTATCTTAAAACCTATAGATTGCTATGTCTCCGAAAGAGAATCAAGCATGTGTACAGGGGCATAAACGCAGCAGTGATAGGATTGGAGAGGTTCGGTGAGCAAATGAAGACCCTTTGAAGTCATATTGCATGTTACCCATTCCACGGGTTTCAACTACCCAGGTTTTAGGTATTCTTCCTTCAGCTAAAACATGCATGTGGAACCCAGAGTATGATCAACCGTGTGATCGGGAGACGTGTTCAAATATGTCTCAGTTTTCCTCCCCTGGTACTCGGGTGCAACATTCCAGACGCTTTACTAACACTCTCCCCACTTGGAGAGTCAGCGCCTTTAACCTCCTGTTTGGCCCAGTTTGCAATTTCTGCGGAAGATGAACAGGAATAGCGAGAACCAATGAGAGGCTAGCTGGAGGTGTCTGGACGGGCAAATTTAACTCTCATTTCCCACCAGGAAGAGGAATTAAACAAAGGCTCAGCGTTCCGTGACGGAACCAGATTAGGGCCTGAAGCCATCATGCGGTGTTGCAGCTAGCTCACAAGAAAGCGAGGTGAACAAAGGAGCTCAGGGGCACTGTAATTCACAAACCTGCAGACTTATAAATGACAGCTATCGTCCAAAAATATACTGAAGTAAGGCTGCCAAGAGGACTTGAAAGCGGGGCAGAATTGCAGGAAACCGATTTCAGGAGGTAGACTGGAATTGCATTGAAAGCATAGGAAAAGAGGCAGAACGTCCACAATGATGCACTTGGACAAAAAGGGCGTATGCGTTTTTTCCTGAATATATTCAGGAAAAAACGCATACGCCCTTTTTGGCCAACCAAGCAAGCTTCCAAAGGAAATCTGCACTACAATGAAGTCTCACTTTCCCCAGGTCAAAAGGGCCATCTGAAAAAAGTGTAAAATCCAGAAAGGCAGGACAGGCCATGGAGAACTGGGAGCCTTGTTATGCTGAAGGGCGGGATGTAAATTGCGAACAACCACTCGGGAGAAGTGTATGGTGTTTCCTGAAACATCTAAAAAACAAAGCAACAGAACCTAGGGCACTTCCACTTATGGTCCTATAGCTTAGGGAAATTAAAATCAAAAACACACAGCCACCCCAAAGTTTGGAAAGGCTCTGTTTACAAGAACCTCCTTTACAGTACAAGTTCAACATCGCAGAAAGTGAAAAATGGATAAAGAAGTTGTGGTATTTACTTACAAAGCAATATCACTCAGCAATGAAATCTGTGTCATCAGGCCCTTAGCAGCACAATGAGTGGATTCAGGTATGATGATTCTAACTGAAATAAGTCACACAGAAAAAGAAACATCATAAGATATCAGTAATACACGGAATGTAAACTTGGCTACACAGGAACTGAATTACAGAACAGAACAGGGTCTCAAATTTAGAAAACCAACTTATGCTTGCTTAAGGGTAAAGGTGAGTTGGGGTGCTGCATAAAACCAGAGATTGAAATGAGCACAGATAAAGTTCCTTAAGCCAAATATGGAATAGACAAGAGCTACTCCTTGCTCAACGAAATGGACTCAACACCGCATATTAAACGCCTAAGAATGTACCTGACTAGTAAGTATCTTAAAACCTATGGATTGCTATGTCTCCGAAAGAGAATCAAGCATGTGTACAGGGGCATAAACGCAGCAGTGATAGGATTGGAGAGGTTCGGTGAGCAAATGAAGACCCTTTGAAGTCATATTGCATGTTACCCATTCCACGGGTTTCAACTACCCAGGTTTTAGGTATTCTTCCTTCAGCTAAAACATGCATGTGGAACCCAGAGTATGATCAACCGTGTGATCGGGAGACGTGTTCAAATATGTCTCAGTTTTCCTCCCCTGGTACTCGGGTGCAACATTCCAGACGCTTTACTAACACTCTCCCCACTTGGAGAGTCAGCGCCTTTAACCTCCTGTTTGGCCCAGTTTGCAATTTCTGCGGAAGATGAACAGGAATAGCGAGAACCAATGAGAGGCTAGCTGGAGGTGTCTGGACGGGCAAATTTAACTCTCATTTCCCACCATGAAGAGGAATTAAACAAAGGCTCAGCGTTCCGTGACGGAACCAGATTAGGGCCTGAAGCCATCATGCGGTGTTGCAGCTAGCTCACAAGAAAGCGAGGTGAACAAAGGAGCTCAGGGGCACTGTAATTCACAAACCTGCAGACTTATAAATGACAGCTATCGTCCAAAAATATACTGAAGTAAGGCTGCCAAGAGGACTTGAAAGCGGGGCAGAATTGCAGGAAACCGATTTCAGGAGGTAGACTGGAATTGCATTGAAAGCATAGGAAAAGAGGCAGAACGTCCACAATGATGCACTTGGACAAAAAGGGCGTATGCGTTTTTTCCTGAATATATTCAGGAAAAAACGCATACGCCCTTTTTGGCCAACCAAGCAAGCTTGCAAAGGAAATCTGCACTACAATGAAGTCTCACTTCCCCCAGGTCAAAAGGGCCATCTGAAAAAAGTGTAAAATCCAGAAAGGCAGGACAGGCCATGGAGAACTGGGAGCCTTGTTATGCTGAAGGGCGGGATGTAAATTGCGAACAACCACTCGGGAGAAGTGTATGGTGTTTCCTGAAACATCTAAAAAACAAAGCAACAGAACCTAGGGCACTTCCACTTATGGTCCTATAGCTTAGGGAAATTAAAATCAAAAACACACAGCCACCCCAAAGTTTGGAAAGGCTCTGTTTACAAGAACCTCGTTTACAGTACAAGTTCAACATCGCAGAAAGTGAAAAATGGATAAAGAAGTTGTGGTATTTACTTACAAAGCAATATCACTCAGCAATGAAATCTGTGTCATCAGGCCCTTAGCAGCACAATGAGTGGATTCAGGTATGATGATTCTAACTGAAATAAGTCACACAGAAAAAGAAACATCATAAGATATCAGTAATACACGGAATGTAAACTTGGCTACACAGGAACTGAATTACAGAACAGAACAGGGTCTCAAATTTAGAAAACCAACTTATGCTTGCTTAAGGGTAAAGGTGAGTTGGGGTGCTGCATAAAACCAGAGATTGAAATGAGCACAGATAAAGTTCCTTAAGCCAAATATGGAATAGACAAGAGCTACTCCTTGCTCAACGAAATGGACTCAACACCGCATATTAAACGCCTAAGAATGTACCTGACTAGTAAGTATCTTAAAACCTATGGATTGCTATGTCTCCGAAAGAGAATCAAGCATGTGTACAGGGGCATAAACGCAGCAGTGATAGGATTGGAGAGGTTCGGTGAGCAAATGAAGACCCTTTGAAGTCATATTGCATGGTACCCATTCCACGGGTTTCAAATACACAGGTTTAAGGTATTCTTCCTTCAGCTAAAACATGCATGTGGAACCCAAGTATGATCAACCATGTGAACGGGAGATGTGTTCAAATATGTCTCAGTTTTCCTCCCCTGGTACTCGGGTGCAACATTCCAGACGCTTTACTAACACTCTCCCCACTTGGAAAGTCAGCGCCTTTAACCTCCTGTTTGGCCCAGTTTGCAATTTCTGCGGAAGATGAACAGGAATAGTGAGAACCAATGAGAGACTAGCTGGAGGTGTCTGGACGGGCAAATTTAACTCTCATTTCCCACCAGGAAGAGGAAATAACCAAAGGCTCAGCATGCTGTGCCGGAACCAGATTAGGGCCTGAAGACATCCTGCGGTGTTGCGGCCAGGTCACAAGAAAGCGAGTTGAAGAAAGGAGCTCAGGGGCACTGTAATTCACAAACCTGCAGAGTTATAATTGACAGCTTTCGTCCAAAAATAGACTGAAGTAAGGCTGCCAAGAGGAATTGAAAGCGGGGCAGAATTGCAGGAAACCGATTTCAGGAGGTAGACTGGAATTGCATTGAAAGCATAGGAAAAGAGGCAGAACGTCCACAATGATGCACTTGGCCAAAAAGGGCGTATGCGTTTTTTCCTGAATATATTCAGGAAAAAACGCATACGCCCTTTTTGGCCAACCAAGCAAGCTTGCAAAGGAAATCTGCACTACAATGAAGTCTCACTTCCCCCCGGTCAAAAGGGCCATCTGAAAAAAGTGTAAAATCCAGAAAGGCAGGACAGGCCATGGAGAACTGGGAGCCTTGTTATGCTGATGGGCCGGATGTAAATTGCCAACAACCACTCGGGAGAAGTGTATGGTGTTTCCTGAAACATCTAAAAAACAAAGCAACAGAGCCTAGGGCACTTCCACTTATGGTCCTATAGCTTAGGGAAATTAAATTCAAAAAGACACAGCCACCCCAAAGTTTGGGACGGCTCTGTTTACAAGAACCTCGTTTACAGTACAAGTTCAACATCGCAGAAAGTGAAAAATGGATAAAGAAGTTGTGGTATTTACTTACAAAGCAATATCACTCAGCAATGAAATCTGTGTCATCAGGCCCTTAGCAGCACAATGAGTGGATTCAGGTATGATGATTCTAACTGAAATAAGTCACGCAGAAAAAGAAACATCATAAGATATCAGTAATACACGGAATGTAAACTTGGCTACACAGGAACTGAATTACAGAACAGAACAGGGTCTCAAATTTAGAAAACCAACTTATGCTTGCTTAAGGGTAAAGGTGAGTTGGGGTGCTGCATAAAACCAGAGATTGAAATGAGCACAGATAAAGTTCCTTAAGTCAAATATGGAATAGACAAGAGCTACTCCTTGCTCAACGAAATGGACTCAACACCGCATATTAAACGCCTAAGAATGTACCTGACTAGTAAGTATCTTAAAACCTATGGATCGCTATGTCTCCGAAAGAGAATCAAGCATGTGTACAGGGGCATAAACGCAGCAGTGATAGGATTGGAGAGGTTCGGTGAGCAAATGAAGACCCTTTGAAGTCATATTGCATGGTACCCATTACACGGGTCTTAACTCTCTAGGTTTAAGGTATTCTTCCTTCAGCTAAAACATGCATGTGGAACCCAAGTATGATCAACCATGTGAACGGGAGACGTGTTCAAATATGTCTCAGTTTTCCTCCCCTGGTACCCGGGTGCAACATTCCAGACGCTTTACTAACACTCTCCCCACTTGGAAAGTCAGCGCCTTTAACCTCCTGTTTGGCCCAGTTTGCAATTTCTGCGGAAGATGAACAGGAATAGCGAGAACCAATGAGAGGCTAGCTGGAGGTGTCTGGACGGGCAAATTTAACTCTCATTTCCCACCAGGAAGAGGAAATAACCAAAGGCTCAGCGTGCCGTGCCGGAACCAGATTAGGGCCTGAACATCCTGCGGTGTTGCGGCCAGCTCAAAAGAAAGCGAGTTGAAGAAAGGAGCTCAGGGGCACTGTAATTCACAAACCTGCAGAGTTATAAATGACAGCTATCGTCCAAAAATAGACTGAAGTAAGGCTGCCAAGAGGACTTGAAAGCGGGGCAGAATTGCAGGAAACCGATTTCAGGAGGTAGATTGGAATTGCATTGAAAGCATAGGAAAAGAGGCAGAACGTCCACAATGATGCACTTGGCCAAAAAGGGCGTATGCGTTTTTTCCTGAATATATTCAGGAAAAAACGCATACGCCCTTTTTGGCCAACCAAGCAAGCTTGCAAAGGAAATCTGCACTACAATGAAGTCTCACTTCCCCCTGGTCAAAAGGGCCATCTGAAAAAAGTGTAAAATCCAGAAAGGCAGGACACGCCATGGAGAACTGGGAGCCTTGTTATGCTGAAGGGCGGGATGTAAGTTGCCAACAAACACTCGGGAGAAGTGTATGGTATTTCCTGAAACATCTAAAAAACAAAGCAACAGAGCCTAGGGCACTTCCACTTATGGTCCTATAGCTTAGGGAATTTAAAATCAAAAAGACACAGCCACCCCAAATTTTGGAACGGCTCTGTTTACAAGAACCTCGTTTACAGTACAAGTTCAACATCGCAGAAAGTGAAAAATGGATAAAGAAGTTGTGGTATTTACTTACAAAGCAATATCACTCAGCAATGAAATCTGTGTCATCAGGCCCTTAGCAGCACAATGAGTGGATTCAGGTATGATGATTCTAACTGAAATAAGTCACACAGAAAAAGAAACATCATAAGATATCAGTAATACACGGAATGTAAACTTGGCTACACAGGAACTGAATTACAAAACAGAACAGGGTCTCAAATTTAGAAAACCAACTTATGCTTGCTTAAGGGGAAAGGTGAGTTGGGGTGCTGCATAAAACCAGAGATTGAAATGAGCACAGATAAAGTTCCTTAAGCCAAATATGGAATAGACAAGAGCTACTCCTTGCTCAACGAAATGGACTCAACACCGCATATTAAATGCCTAAGAATGTACCTGACTAGTAAGTATCTTAAAACCTATGGATTACTATGTCTCCGAAAGAGAATCAAGCATGTGTACAGGGGCATAAACGTAGCAGTGATAGGATTGGAGAGGTTCGGTGAGCAAATGAAGACCCTTTGAAGTCATATTGCATGGTACCCATTACACGGGTTTCAAATACACAGGTTTAAGGTATTCTTCCTTCAGCTAAAACATGCATGTGGAACCCAAGTATGATCAACCATGTGAACGGGAGACGTGTTCAAATATGTCTCAGTTTTCCTCCCCTGGTACTCGGGTGCAACATTCCAGACACTTTACTAACACTCTCCCCACTTGGAAAGTCAGCGCCTTTAACCTCCTGTTTGGCCCAGTTTGCAATTTCTGCGGAAGATGAACAGGAATAGCGAGAACCAATGAGAGACTAGCTGGAGGTGTCTGGACGGGCAAATTTAACTCTCATTTCCCACCAGGAAGAGGAATTAACCAAAGGCTCAGCATGCCGTGCCGGAACCAGATTAGGGCCTGAAGACATCCTGCGGTGTTGCGGCCAGGTCACAAGAAAGCGAGTTGAAGAAAGGAGCTCAGGGGCACTGTAATTCACAAACCTGCAGAGTTATAAATGACAGCTATCGTCCAAAAATAGACTGAAGTAAGGCTGCCAAGAGGACTTGAAAGCGGGGCAGAATTGCAGGAAACCGATTTCAGGAGGTAGACTGGAATTGCATTGAAAGCATAGGAAAAGAGGCAGAACGTCCACAATGATGCACTTGGCCAAAAAGGGCGTATGCGTTTTTTCCTGAATATATTCAGGAAAAAACGCATACGCCCTTTTTGGCCAACCAAGCAAGCTTGCAAAGGAAATCTGCACTACAATGAAGTCTCACTTCCCCCCGGTCAAAAGGGCCATCTGAAAAAAGTGTAAAATCCAGAAAGGCAGGACAGGCCATGGAGAACTGGGAGCCTTGTTATGCTGATGGGCGGGATGTAAATTGCCAAAAACCACTCGGGAGAAGTGTATGGTGTTTCCTGAAACATCTAAAAAACAAAGCAACAGAACCTAGGGCACTTCCACTTATGGTCCTATAGCTTAGGGAAATTAAAATCAAAAAGACACAGCCACCCCAAAGTTTGGGACGGCTCTGTTTACAAGAACCTCGTTTACAGTACAAGTTCAACATCGCAGAAAGTGAAAAATGGATACAGAAGTTGTGGTATTTACTTACAAAGCAATATCACTCAGCAATGAAATCTGTGTCATCAGGCCCTTAGCAGCACAATGAGTGGATTCAGGTATGATGATTCTAACTGAAATAAGTCACGCAGAAAAAGAAACATCATAAGATATCAGTAATACACGGAATGTAAACTTGGCTACACAGGAACTGATTTACAGAACAGAACAGGGTCTCAAATTTAGAAAACCAACTTATGCTTGCTTAAGGGTAAAGGTGAGTTGGGGTGCTGCATAAAACCAGAGATTGAAATGAGCACAGATAAAGTTCCTTAAGTCAAATATGGAATAGACAAGAGCTACTCCTTGCTAAACGAAATGGACTCAACACCGCATATTAAACGCCTAAGAATGTACCTGACTAGTAAGTATCTTAAAACCTATGGATCGCTATGTCTCCGAAAGAGAATCAAGCATGTGTACAGGGGCATAAACGCAGCAGTGATAGGATTGGAGAGGTTCGGTGAGCAAATGAAGACCCTTTGAAGTCATATTGCATGGTACCCATTACACGGGTCTTAACTCTCCAGGTTTAAGGTATTCTTCCTTCAGCTAAAACATGCATGTGGAACCCAAGTATGATCAACCATGTGAACGGGAGACGTGTTCAAATATGTCTCAGTTTTCCTCCCCTGGTACCCGGGTGCAACATTCCAGACGCTTTACTAACACTCTCCCCACTTGGAGAGTCAGCGCCTTTAACCTCCTGTTTGGCCCAGTTTGCAATTTCTGCGGAAGATGAACAGGAATAGCGAGAACCAATGAGAGGCTAGCTGGAGGTGTCTGGACGGGCAAATTTAACTCTCATTTCCCACCAGGAAGAGGAAATAACCAAAGGCTCAGCGTGCCGTGCCGGAACCAGATTAGGGCCTGAACATCCTGCGGTGTTGCGGCCAGCTCAAAAGAAAGCGAGTTGAAGAAAGGAGCTCAGGGGCACTGTAATTCACAAACCTGCAGAGTTATAAATGACAGCTATCGTCCAAAAATAGACTGAAGTAAGGCTGCCAAGAGGACTTGAAAGCGGGGCAGAATTGCAGGAAACCGATTTCAGGAGGTAGACTGGAATTGCATTGAAAGCATAGGAAAAGAGGCAGAACGTCCACAATGATGCACTTGGCCAAAAAGGGCGTATGCGTTTTTTCCTGAATATATTCAGGAAAAAACGCATACGCCCTTTTTGGCCAACCAAGCAAGCTTGCAAAGGAAATCTGCACTACAATGAAGTCTCACTTCCCCCTGGTCAAAAGGGCCATCTGAAAAAAGTGTAAAATCCAGAAAGGCAGGACACGCCATGGAGAACTGGGAGCCTTGTTCTGCTGAAGGGCGGGATGTAAATTGCCAACAAACACTCGGGAGAAGTGTATGGTATTTCCTGAAACATCTAAAAAACAAAGCAACAGAGCCTAGGGCACTTCCACTTATGGTCCTATAGCTTAGGGAATTTAAAATCAAAAAGACACAGCCACCCCAAATTTTGGAACGGCTCTGTTTACAAGAACCTAGTTTACAGTACAAGTTCAACATCGCAGAAAGTGAAAAATGGATACAGAAGTTGTGGTATTTACTTACAAAGCAATATCACTCAGCAATGAAATCTGTGTCATCAGGCCCTTAGCAGCACAATGAGTGGATTCAGGTATGATGATTCTAACTGAAATAAGTCACACAGAAAAAGAAACATCATAAGATATCAGTAATACATGGAATGTAAACTTGGCTACACAGGAACTGAATTACAGAACAGAACAGGGTCTCAAATTTAGAAAACCAACTTATGCTTGCTTAAGGGTAAAGGTGAGTTGGGGTGCTGCATAAAACCAGAGATTGAAATGAGCACAGATAAAGTTCCTTAAGCCAAATATGGAATAGACAAGAGCTACTCCTTGCTCAACGAAATGGACTCAACACCGCATATTAAACGCCTAAGAATGTACCTGACTAGTAAGTATCTTAAAACCTATGGATTACTATGTCTCCGAAAGAGAATCAAGCATGTGTACAGGGGCATAAACGCAGCAGTGATAGGATTGGAGAGGTTCGGTGAGCAAATGAAGACCCTTTGAAGTCATATTGCATGGTACCCATTACACGGGTTTCAAATACACAGGTTTAAGGTATTCTTCCTTCAGCTAAAACATGCATGTGGAACCCAAGTATGATCAACCATGTGAACGGGAGACGTGTTCAAATATGTCTCAGTTTTCCTCCCCTGGTACTCGGGTGCAACATTCCAGACGCTTTACTAACACTCTCCCCACTTGGAGAGTCAGCGCCTTTAACCTCCTGTTTGGCCCAGTTTGCAAATTCTGCGGAAGATGAACAGGAATAGCGAGAACCAATGAGACACTAGCTGGAGGTGTCTGGACGGGCAAATTTAACTCTCATTTCCCACCAGGAGGACGAAATAACCAAAGGCTCAGCGTGCCGTGCCAGAACCAGATTAGGGCCTGAAGCCATCCTGCGGTGTTTCGGCCAGCTCACAAGAAAGCGAGTTGAAGAAAGGAGCTCAGGGGCACTGTAATTCACAAACCTGCAGAGTTATAAATGACAGCTATCGTCCAAAAATAGACTGAAGTAAGGCTGCCAAGAGGACTTGAAAGCGGGGCAGAATTGCAGGAAACCGATTTCAGGAGGTAGACTGGAATTGCATTGAAAGCATAGGAAAAGAGGCAGAACGTCCACAATGATGCACTTGGCCAAAAAGGGCGTATGCGTTTTTTCCTGAATATATTCAGGAAAAAACGCATACGCCCTTTTTGGCCAACCAAGCAAGCTTGCAAAGGAAATCTGCACTACAATGAAGTCTCACTTCCCCCCGGTCAAAAGGGCCATCTGAAAAAAGTGTAAAATCCAGAAAGGCAGGACAGGCCACGGAGAACTGGGAGCCTTGTTATGCTGAAGGGCGGGATGTAAATTGCCAACAACCACTCGGGAGAAGTGTATGGTGTTTCCTGAAACATCTAAAAAACAAAGCAACAGAGCCTAGGGCACTTCCACTTATGGTCCTATAGCTTAGGGAATTTAAAATCAAAAAGACAAAGCCACCCCAAAGTTTGGAACGGCTCTGTTTACAAGAACCTCATTTACAGTACAAGTTCAACATCGCAGAAAGTGAAAAATGGATAAAAAAGTTGTGGTATTCACTTACAAAGCAATATCACTCAGCAATGAAATCTATGTCATCAGGCCCTTAGCAGCACAATGAGTGGATTCAGGTATGATGATTCTAACTGAAATAAGTCACACAGAAAAAGAAACATCATAAGATATCAGTAATACACGGAATGTAAACTTGGCTACACAGGAACTGAATTACAGAACAGAACAGGGTCTCAAATTTAGAAAACCAACTTATGCTTGCTTAAGGGGAAAGGTGAGTTGGGGTGCTGCATAAAACCAGAGATTGAAATGAGCACAGATAAAGTTCCTTAAGCCAAATATGGAATAGACAAGAGCTACTCCTTGCTCAACGAAATGGACTCAACACCGCATATTAAACGCCTAAGAATGTACCTGACTAGTAAGTATCTTAAAACCTATGGATTGCTATGTCTCCGAAAGAGAATCAAGCATGTGTACAGGGGCATAAACGCAGCAGTGATAGGATTGGAGAGGTTCGGTGAGCAAATGAAGACCCTTTGAAGTCATATTGCATGGTACCCATTCCACGGGTTTCAACTACCCAGGTTTTAGGTATTCTTCCTTCAGCTAAAACATGCATGTGGAACCTAGAGTATGATCAACCATGTGATCGGGAGACGTGTTCAAATATGTCTCAGTTTTCGTACCCTGGTACTCGGGTGCAACATTCCAGACGCTTTACTAACACTCTCCCCACTTGGAGAGTCAGTCCCTTTAACCTCCTGTTTGGCCCAGTTTGCAATTTCTGCGGAAGATGAACAGGAATAGCGAGAACCAATGAGAGAATAGCTGGAGGTGTCTGGATGGGCAAATTTAACTCTCATTTCCCACCAGGAAGAGGAATTAACCAAAGGCGCAGCGTGCCGTGCCGGAACCAGATTAGGGCCTGAAGCTATCCTGGGTGTTTCGGCCAGGTCACAAGAAAGCGAGTTGAAGAAAGGAGCTCAGGGGCACTGTAATTCACAAACCTGCAGAGTTATAAATGACAGCTATCGTCCAAAAATAGACTGAAGTAAGGCTGCCAAGAGGACTTGAAAGCGGGGCAGAATTGCAGGAAACCGATTTCAGGAGGTAGACTGGAATTGCATTGAAAGCATAGGAAAAGAGGCAGAACGTCCACAATGTGCACTTGGCCAAAAAGGGCGTATGCGTTTTTTCCTGAATATATTCAGGAAAATACGCATACGCCCTTTTTGGCCAACCAAGCAAGCTTGCAAAGGAAATCTGCACTACAATGAAGTCTCACTTCCCCCCGGTCAAAAGGGCTATCTGAAAAAAGTGTAAAATCCAGAAAGGCAGGACAGGCCATGGAGAACTGGGAGCCTTGTTATGCTGATGGGCGGGATGTAAATTGCCAACAACCACTCTGGAGAAGTGTATGGTGTTTCCTGAAACATCTAAAAAACAAAGCAACAGAGCCTAGGGCACTTCCACTTATGGTCCTATAGCTTAGGGAATTTAAAATCAAAAAGACACAGCCACCCCAAAGTTTCGAACGGCTCTGTTTACAAGAACCTCGTTTACAGTAGAAGTTCAACATCGCAGAAAGTGAAAAATGGATAAAGAACTTGTGGTACTTACGTACAATGCAGTATCACTCAGCAATGAAATCTATGTCATCAGGCCCGTAGCAGCATAATGAGTGGATTCAGGTACGATGATTCTAACTGAAATAAGTCACACAGAAAAAGAAACATCATAAGATATCACTAATACACGGAATGTAAACTTGGCTACACAGGAACTGCATTCCAAAATAGAACAGGGTCTCAAATTTAGAAAACCAACTTATGCTTGCTTAAGGGGAAAGGTGAGTTGGGGTGCTGCATAAAACCAGAGATTGAAATGAGCACAGATAAAGTTCCTTAAGCCAAATATGGAATAGACAAGAGCTACTCCTTGCTCAACGAAATGGACTCAACACCGCATATTAAACGCCTAAGAATGTACCTGACTAGTAAGTATCTTAAAACCTATGGATTGCTATGTCTCCGAAAGAGAATCAAGCATGTGTACAGGGGCATAAACGCAGCAGTGAGAGCATTGGAGAGATTCGGTGAGGAAATGAAGACCCATTGAAGTCATATTGCATGGTACCCATTCCACGGGTTTCAACTACCCAGGTTTTAGGTATTCTTCCTTCAGCTAAAACATGCATGTGGAACCCAGAGTATGATCAACCATGTGATCGGGAGACGTGTTCAAATATGTCTCAGTTTTCGTACCCTGGTACTCGGGTGCAACATTCCAGACGCTTTACTAACACTCTCCCGACTTGGAGAGTCAGTCCCTTTAACCTCCTGTTTGGCCCAGTTTGCCATTTCTGCGGAAGATGAACAGGAATAGCGAGAACCAATGAGAGACTAGCTGGAGGTGTCTGGACGGGCAAATTTAACTCTCATTTCCCACCAGGAAGAGGAATTAACCAAAGGCTCAGCATGCCGTTCCAGAACCAGATTAGGGCCTGAAGCCATCCTGCGGTGTTGCGGCCAGGTCACAAGAAAGCGAGTTGAAGAAAGGAGCTCAGGGGCACTGTAATTCACAAACCTGCAGAGTTATAAATGACAGCTATCGTCCAAAAATAGACTGAAGTAAGGCTGCCAAGAGGACTTGACAGCGGGGCAGCATTGCAGGAAACCGATTTCAGGAGGTAGACTGGAATTGCATTGAAAGCATAGGAAAAGAGGCAGAACGTCCACAATGATGCACTTGGCCAAAAAGGGCGTATGCGTTTTTTCCTGAATATATTCAGGAAAAACGCATACGCCCTTTTTGGCCAACCAAGCAAGCTTGCAAAGGAAATCTGCACTACAATGAAGTCTCACTTCCCCCCGGTCAAAAGGGCCATCTGAAAAAAGTGTAAAATCCAGAAAGGCAGGACAGGCCATGGAGAACTGGGAGCCTTGTTATGCTGATGGGCGGGATGTAAATTGCCAACAACCACTAGGGAGAAGTGTATGGTGTTTCCTGAAACATCTAAAAAACAAAGCAACAGAGCCTAGGGCACTTCCACTTATGGTCTTATAGCTTAGGGAATTTAAAATCAAAAAGACACAGCCACCCCAAAGTTTGGGACAGCTCTGTTTACAAGAACCTCGTTTACAGTACAAGTTCAACATCGCAGAAAGTGAAAAATGGATAAAGAAGTTGTGGTACTTACGTACAATGCAGTATCACTCAGCAATGAAATCTATGTCATCAGGCCCGTAGCAGCATAATGAGTGGATTCAGGTATGATGATTCTAACTGAAATAAGTCACACAGAAAAAGAAACATCATAAGATATCACTAATACACGGAATGTAAACTTGGCTACACAGGAACTGAATTACAGAACAGAACAGGTTCTCAAATTTAGAAAACCAACTTATGCTTGCTTAAGGGTAAAGGTGAGTTGGGGTGCTGCATAAAACCAGAGATTGAAATGAGCACAGATAAAGTTCCTTAAGCCAAATATGGAATAGACAAGAGCTACTCCTTGCTCAACGAAGTGGACTCAACACCGCATATTAAATGCCTAAGAATGTACCTGACTAGTAAGTATCTTAAAACCTATGGATTGCTATGTCTCCGAAAGAGAATCAAGCATGTGTACAGGGGCATAAACGCAGCAGTGATAGGATTGGAGAGGTTCGGTGAGCAAATGAAGACCCTTTGAAGTCATATTGCATGGTACCCATTCCACGGGTTTCAACTACCCAGGTTTTAGGTATTCTTCCTTCAGCTAAAACATGCATGTGGGACCTAGAGTATGATCAACGATGTGAACGGGAGACGTGTTCAAATATGTCTCAGTTTTCCTCCCCTGGTACTCGGGTGCAACATTCCAGACGCTTTACTAACACTCTCCCCACTTGGAAAGTCAGCGCCTTTAACCTCCTGTTTGGCCCAGTTTGCAATTTCTGTGGAAGATGAACAGGAATAGCGAGAACCAATGAGAGGCTAGCTGGAGGTGTCTGGACGGGCAAATTTAACTCTCATTTCCCACCAGGAAGAGGAAATAACCAAAGGCTCAGCGTGCCGTGCCGGAACCAGATTAGGGCCTGAAGACATCCTGCGGTGTTGCGGCCAGGTCACAAGAAAGCGAGTTGAAGAAAGGAGCTCAGGGGCACTGTAATTCACAAACCTGCAGAGTTATAAATGACAGCTATCGTCCAAAAATAGACTGAAGTAAGGCTGCCAAGAGGACTTGAAAGCAGGGCAGAATTGCAGGAAACCGATTTCAGGAGGTAGACTGGAATTGCATTGAAAGCATAGGAAAAGAGGCAGAACGTCCACAATGATGCACTTGGCCAAAAAGGGCGTATGCGTTTTTTCCTGAATATATTCAGGAAAAAACGCATACGCCCTTTTTGGCCAACCAAGCAAGCTTGCAAAGGAAATCTGCACTACAATGAAGTCTCACTTCCCCCCGGTCAAAAGGGCCATCTGAAAAAAGTGTAAAATCCAGAAAGGCAGGACAGGCCATGGAGAACTGGGAGCCTTGTTATGCTGATGGGCGGGATGTAAATTGCCAACAACCACTCGGGAGAAGTGTATGGTGTTTCCTGAAACATCTAAAAAACAAAGCAACAGAGCCTAGGGCACTTCCACTTATGGTCCTATAGCTTAGGGAAATTAAATTCAAAAAGACACAGCCACCCCAAAGTTTGGAACGGCTCTGTTTACAAGAACCTCGTTTACAGTACAAGTTCAACATCGCAGAAAGTGAAAAATGGATAAAGAACTTGTGGTACTTACGTACAATGCAGTATCACTCAGCAGTGAAATCTATGTCATCAGGCCCGTAGCAGCATAATGAGTGGATCCAGGTACGATGATTCTAACTGAAATAAGTCACACAGAAAAAGAAACATCATAAGATATCACTAATACACGGAATGTAAACTTGGCTACACAGGAACTGAATTACAGAACAGAACAGGGTCTCAAATTTAGAAAACCAACTTATGCTTGCTTAAGGGTAAAGGTGAGTTGGGGTGCTGCATAAAACCAGAGATTGAAATGAGCACAGATAAAGTTCCTTAAGCCAAATATGGAATAGACAAGAGCTACTCCTTGCTCAACGAAATGGACTCAACACCGCATATTAAATGCCTAAGAATGTACCTGACTAGTAAGTATCTTAAAACCTATGGATTGCTATGTCTCCGAAAGAGAATCAAGCATGTGTACAGGGGCATAAACGCAGCAGTGATAGGATTGGAGAGGTTCGGTGAGCAAATGAAGACCCTTTGAAGTCATATTGCATGGTACCCATTCCACGGCTTTCAACTACCCAGGTTTAAGGTATTCTTCCTTCATCTAAAACATGCATGTGGAACCCAAGTATGATCAACCATGTGAACGGGAGACGTGTTCAAATATGTCTCAGTTTTCCTCCCCTGGTACTCGGGTGCAACATTCCAGACGCTTTACTAACACTCTCCCCACTTGGAAAGTCAGCGCCTTTAACCTCCTGTTTGGCCCAGTTTGCAATTTCTGCGGAAGATGAACAGGAATAGCAAGAACCAATGAGAGGCTAGCTGGAGGTGTCTGGACGGGCAAATTTAACTCTCATTTCCCACCAGGAAGAGGAAATAACCAAAGGCTCAGCGTGCCGTGCCGGAACCAGATTAGGGCCTGAAGCCATCCTGCGTTGTTGCGGCCAGCTCAAAAGAAAGCGAGTTGAAGAAAGGAGCTCAGGGGCACTGTAATTCACAAACCTGCAGAGTTATAAATGACAGCTATCGTCCAAAAATAGACTGAAGTAAGGCTGCCAAGAGGACTTGAAAGCGGGGCAGAATTGCAGGAAACCGATTTCAGGAGGTAGACTGGAATTGCATTGAAAGCATAGGAAAAGAGGCAGAACGTCCACAATGTGCACTTGGCCAAAAAGGGCGTATGCGTTTTTTCCTGAATATATTCAGGAAAATACGCATACGCCCTTTTTGGCCAACCAAGCAAGCTTGCAAAGGAAATCTGCACTACAATGAAGTCTCACTTCCCCCCGGTCAAAAGGGCTATCTGAAAAAAGTGTAAAATCCAGAAAGGCAGGACAGGCCATGGAGAACTGGGAGCCTTGTTATGCTGATGGGCGGGATGTAAATTGCCAACAACCACTCTGGAGAAGTGTATGGTGTTTCCTGAAACATCTAAAAAACAAAGCAACAGAGCCTAGGGCACTTCCACTTATGGTCCTATAGCTTAGGGAATTTAAAATCAAAAAGACACAGCCACCCCAAAGTTTCGAACGGCTCTGTTTACAAGAACCTCGTTTACAGTAGAAGTTCAACATCGCAGAAAGTGAAAAATGGATAAAGAACTTGTGGTACTTACGTACAATGCAGTATCACTCAGCAATGAAATCTATGTCATCAGGCCCGTAGCAGCATAATGAGTGGATTCAGGTACGATGATTCTAACTGAAATAAGTCACACAGAAAAAGAAACATCATAAGATATCAGTAATACACGGAATGTAAACTTGGCTACACAGGAACTGAATTACAGAACAGAACAGGGTCTCAAATTTAGAAAACCAACTTATGCTTGCTTAAGGGGAAAGGTGAGTTGGGGTGCTGCATAAAACCAGAGATTGAAATGAGCACAGATAAAGTTCCTTAAACCAAATATGGAATAGACAAGAGCTACTCCTTGCTCAACGAAGTGGACTCAACACCGCATATTAAATGCCTAAGAATGTACCTGACTAGTAAGTATCTTAAAACCTATGGATTGCTATGTCTCCGAAAGAGAATCAAGCATGTGTACAGGGGCATAAACGCAGCAGTGATAGGATTGGAGAGGTTCGGTGAGCAAATGAAGACCCTTTGAAGTCATATTGCATGGTACCCATTCCACGGGTTTCAACTACCCAGGTTTTAGGTATTCTTCCTTCAGCTAAAACATGCATGTGGGACCTAGAGTATGATCAACCATGTGAACGGGAGACGTGTTCAAATATGTCTCAGTTTTCCTCCCCTGGTACTCGGGTGCAACATTCCACATGCTTTACTAACACTCTCCCCACTTGGAAAGTCAGCGCCTTTAACCTCCTGTTTGGCCCAGTTTGCAATTTCTGTGGAAGATGAACAGGAATAGCGAGAACCAATGAGAGGCTAGCTGGAGGTGTCTGGACGGGCAAATTTAACTCTCATTTCCCACCAGGAAGAGGAAATAACCAAAGGCTCAGCGTGCCGTGCCGGAACCAGATTAGGGCCTGAAGACATCCTGCGGTGTTGCGGCCAGGTCACAAGAAAGCGAGTTGAAGAAAGGAGCTCAGGGGCACTGTAATTCACAAACCTGCAGAGTTATAAATGACAGCTATCGTCCAAAAATAGACTGAAGTAAGGCTGCCAAGAGGACTTGAAAGCAGGGCAGAATTGCAGGAAACCGATTTCAGGAGGTAGACTGGAATTGCATTGAAAGCATAGGAAAAGAGGTAGAACGTCCACAATGATGCACTTGGCCAAAAAGGGCGTATGCGTTTTTTCCTGAATATATTCAGGAAAAAACGCATACGCCCTTTTTGGCCAACCAAGCAAGCTTGCAAAGGAAATCTGCACTACAATGAAGTCTCACTTCCCCCCGGTCAAAAGGGCCATCTGAAAAAAGTGTAAAATCCAGAAAGGCAGGACAGGCCATGGAGAACTGGGAGCCTTGTTATGCTGATGGGCGGGATGTAAATTGCCAACAACCACTCGGGAGAAGTGTATGGTGTTTCCTGAAACATCTAAAAAACAAAGCAACAGAGCCTAGGGCACTTCCACTTATGGTCCTATAGCTTAGGGAAATTAAATTCAAAAAGACAAAGCCACCCCAAAGTTTGGAACGGCTCTGTTTACAAGAACCTCGTTTACAGTACAAGTTCAACATCGCAGAAAGTGAAAAATGGATAAAGAACTTGTGGTACTTACGTACAATGCAGTATCACTCAGCAGTGAAATCTATGTCATCAGGCCCGTAGCAGCATAATGAGTGGATCCAGGTACGATGATTCTAACTGAAATAAGTCACACAGAAAAAGAAACATCATAAGATATCACTAATACACGGAATGTAAACTTGGCTACACAGGAACTGAATTACAGAACAGAACAGGGTCTCAAATTTAGAAAACCAACTTATGCTTGCTTAAGGGTAAAGGTGAGTTGGGGTGCTGCATAAAACCAGAGATTGAAATGAGCACAGATAAAGTTCCTTAAGCCAAATATGGAATAGACAAGAGCTACTCCTTGCTCAACGAAATGGACTCAACACCGCATATTAAATGCCTAAGAATGTACCTGACTAGTAAGTATCTTAAAACCTATGGATTGCTATGTCTCCGAAAGAGAATCAAGCATGTGTACAGGGGCATAAACGCAGCAGTGATAGGATTGGAGAGGTTCGGTGAGCAAATGAAGACCCTTTGAAGTCATATTGCATGGTACCCATTACACGGGTCTCAACTCTCCAGGTTTTAGGTATTCTTCCTTCAGCTAAAACATGCATGTGGAACCCAGAGTATGATCAACCATGTGAACGGGAGACGTGTTCAAATATGTCTCAGTTTTCCTCCCCTGGTACTCGGGTGCAACATTCCAGACGCTTTACTAACACTCTCCCGACTTGGAGAGTCAGTCCCTTTAACCTCCTGTTTGGCCCAGTTTGCAATTTCTGCGGAAGATGAACAGGAATAGCGAGAACCAATGAGAGGCTAGCTGGAGGTGTCTGGACGGGCAAATTTAACTCTCATTTCCCACCAGGAAGAGGAAATAACCAAAGGCTCAGCGTGCCGTGCCGGAACCAGATTAGGGCCTGAAGCCATCCTGCGGTGTTGCGGCCAGCTCAAAAGAAAGCGAGTTGAAGAAAGGAGCTCAGGGGCACTGTAATTCACAAACCTGCAGAGTTATAAATGACAGCTATCGTCCAAAAATAGACTGAAGTAAGGCTGCCAAGAGGACTTGAAAGCGGGGCAGAATTGCAGGAAACCGATTTCAGGAGGTAGACAGGAATTGCATTGAAAGCATAGGAAAAGAGGCAGAACGTCCACAATGATGCACTTGGCCAAAAAGGGCGTATGCTTTTTTTCCTGAATATATTCAGGAAAAAACGCATACGCCCTTTTTGGCCAACCAAGCAAGCTTGCAAAGGAAATCTGCACTACAATGAAGTCTCACTTCCCCCCGGTCAAAAGGGCCATCTGAAAAAAGTGTAAAATCCAGAAAGGCAGGACAGGCCATGGAGAACTGGGAGCCTTGTTATGCTGATGGGCGGGATGTAAATTGCCAACAACCACTCGGGAGAAGTGTATGGTGTTTCCTGAAACATCTAAAAAACAAAGCAACAGAGCCTAGGGCACTTCCACTTATGGTCCTATAGCTTAGGGAAATTAAATTCAAAAAGACACAGCCACCCCAAAGTTTGGAACGGCTCTGTTTACAAGAACCTCGTTTACAGTACAAGTTCAACATCGCAGAAAGTGAAAAATGGATAAAGAACTTGTGGTACTTACGTACAATGCAGTATCACTCAGCAATGAAATCTACGTCATCAGGCCCGTAGCAGCATAATGAGTGGATTCAGGTACGATGATTCTAACTGAAATAAGTCACACAGAAAAAGAAACATCATAAGATATCACTAATACACGGAATGTAAACTTGGCTACACAGGAACTGAATTACAGAACAGAACAGGGTCTCAAATTTAGAAAACCAACTTATGCTTGCTTAAGGGGAAAGGTGAGTTGGGGTGCTGCATAAAACCAGAGATTGAAATGAGCACAGATAAAGTTCCTTAAGCCAAATATGGAATAGACAAGAGCTACTCCTTGCTCAACGAAATGGACTCAACACCGCATATTAAATGCCTAAGAATGTACCTGACTAGTAAGTATCTTAAAACCTATGGATTGCTATGTCTCCGAAAGAGAATCAAGCATGTGTACAGGGGCATAAACGCAGCAGTGATAGGATTGGAGAGGTTCGGTGAGCAAATGAAGACCCTTTGAAGTCATATTGCATGGTACCCATTCCACGGCTTTCAACTACCCAGGTTTTAGGTATTCTTCCTTCAGCTAAAACATGCATGTGGAACCCAAGTATGATCAACCATGTGAACGGGAGACGTGTTCAAATATGTCTCAGTTTTCCTCCCCTGGTACTCGGGTGCAACATTCCAGACGCTTTACTAACACTCTCCCGACTTGGAGAGTCAGTCCCTTTAACCTCCTGTTTGGCCCAGTTTGCAATTTCTGCGGAAGATGAACAGGAATAGCGAGAACCAATGACAGACTAGCTGGAGGTGTCTGGACGGGCAAATTTAACTCTCATTTCCCACCAGGAAGAGGAATTAACCAAAGGCTCAGCGTGCCGTGCCGGAACCAGATTAGGGCCTGAAGCCATCCTGCGGTGTTGCGGCCAGCTCAAAAGAAAGCGAGTTCTAGAAAGGAGCTCAGGGGCACTGTAATTCACAAACCTGCAGAGTTATAAATGACAGCTATCGTCCAAAAATATACTGAAGTAAGGCTGCCAAGAGGACTTGAAAGCGGGGCAGAATTGCAGGAAACCGATTTCAGGAGGTAGACTGAAATTGCATTGAAAGCATAGGAAAAGAGGCAGAACGTCCACAATGATGCACTTGGCCAAAAAGGGCGTATGCGTTTTTTCCTGAATATATTCAGGAAAAAACGCATACGCCCTTTTTGGCCAACCAAGCAAGCTTGCAAAGGAAATCTGCACTACAATGAAGTCTCACTTCCACCTGGTCAAAAGGGCCATCTGAAAAAAGTGTAAAATCCAGAAAGGCAGGACAGGCCATGGAGAAGTGGGAGCCTTCTTATGCTGATGGGCGGGATGTAAATTGCCAACAACCACTCGGGAGAAGTGTATGGTGTTTCCTGAAACATCTAAAAAACAAAGCAACAGAGCCTAGGGCACTTCCACTTATGGTCCTATAGCTTAGGGAAATTAAAATCAAAAAGACACAGCCACCCCAAAGTTTGGGACGCCTCCGTTTACAAGAACCTCGTTTACCGTACAAGTTCAATATCACAGAAAGTGAAAAATGGATAAAGAACTTGAGGTACTTACGTACAATGCAGTATCACTCAGCAATGAAATCTATGTCATCAGGCCCTTAGCAGCATAATGAGTGGATTCAGGTACGATGATTCTAACTGAAATAAGTCACACAGAAAAAGAAACATCATAAGATATCACTAATACACGGAATGTAAACTTGGCTACACAGGAACTGCATTCCAAAATAGAACAGGGTCTCAAATTTAGAAAACCAACTTATGCTTGCTTAAGGGGAAAGGTGAGTTGGGGTGCTGCATAAAACCAGAGATTGAAATGAGCACAGATAAAGTTCCTTAAGCCAAATATGGAATAGACAAGAGCTACTCCTTGCTCAACGAAATGGACTCAACACCGCATATTAAACGCCTAAGAATGTACCTGACTAGTAAGTATCTTAAAACCTATGGATTGCTATGTCTCCGAAAGAGAATCAAGCATGTGTACAGGGGCATAAACGCAGCAGTGAGAGCATTGGAGAGATTCGGTGAGGAAATGAAGACCCATTGAAGTCATATTGCATGGTACCCATTCCACGGGTTTCAACTACCCAGGTTTTAGGTATTCTTCCTTCAGCTAAAACATGCATGTGGAACCCAGAGTATGATCAACCATGTGATCGGGAGACGTGTTCAAATATGTCTCAGTTTTCGTACCCTGGTACTCGGGTGCAACATTCCAGACGCTTTACTAACACTCTCCCGACTTGGAGAGTCAGTCCCTTTAACCTCCTGTTTGGCCCAGTTTGCCATTTCTGCGGAAGATGAACAGGAATAGCGAGAACCAATGAGAGACTAGCTGGAGGTGTCTGGACGGGCAAATTTAACTCTCATTTCCCACCAGGAAGAGGAATTAACCAAAGGCTCAGCGTGCCGTTCCAGAACCAGATTAGGGCCTGAAGCCATCCTGCGGTGTTGCGGCCAGGTCACAAGAAAGCGAGTTGAAGAAAGGAGCTCAGGGGCACTGTAATTCACAAACCTGCAGAGTTATAAATGACAGCTATCGTCCAAAAATAGACTGAAGTAAGGCTGCCAAGAGGACTTGACAGCGGGGCAGCATTGCAGGAAACCGATTTCAGGAGGTAGACTGGAATTGCATTGAAAGCATAGGAAAAGAGGCAGAACGTCCACAATGATGCACTTGGCCAAAAAGGGCGTATGCGTTTTTTCCTGAATATATTCAGGAAAAAACGCATACGCCCTTTTTGGCCAACCAAGCAAGCTTGCAAAGGAAATCTGCACTACAATGAAGTCTCACTTCCCCCCGGTCAAAAGGGCCATCTGAAAAAAGTGTAAAATCCAGAAAGGCAGGACAGGCCATGGAGAACTGGGAGCCTTGTTATGCTGATGGGCGGGATGTAAATTGCCAACAACCACTAGGGAGAAGTGTATGGTGTTTCCTGAAACATCTAAAAAACAAAGCAACAGAGCCTAGGGCACTTCCACTTATGGTCTTATAGCTTAGGGAATTTAAAATCAAAAAGACACAGCCACCCCAAAGTTTGGGACAGCTCTGTTTACAAGAACCTCGTTTACAGTACAAGTTCAACATCGCAGAAAGTGAAAAATGGATAAAGAACTTGTGGTACTTACGTACAATGCAGTATCACTCAGCAATGAAATCTATGTCACCAGGCCATTAGCAGCACAATGAGTGGATTCAGGTATGATGATTCTAACTGAAATAAGTCACACAGAAAAAGAAACATCATAAGATATCACTAATACACGGAATGTAAACTTGGCTACACAGGAACTGAATTACAGAACAGAACAGGTTCTCAAATTTAGAAAACCAACTTATGCTTGCTTAAGGGTAAAGGTGAGTTGGGGTGCTGCATAAAACCAGAGATTGAAATGAGCACAGATAAAGTTCCTTAAGCCAAATATGGAATAGACAAGAGCTACTCCTTGCTCAACGAAGTGGACTCAACACCGCATATTAAATGCCTAAGAATGTACCTGACTAGTAAGTATCTTAAAACCTATGGATTGCTATGTCTCCGAAAGAGAATCAAGCATGTGTACAGGGGCATAAACGCAGCAGTGATAGGATTGGAGAGGTTCGGTGAGCAAATGAAGACCCTTTGAAGTCATATTGCATGGTACCCATTCCACGGGTTTCAACTACCCAGGTTTTAGGTATTCTTCCTTCAGCTAAAACATGCATGTGGGACCTAGAGTATGATCAACGATGTGAACGGGAGACGTGTTCAAATATGTCTCAGTTTTCCTCCCCTGGTACTCGGGTGCAACATTCCAGACGCTTTACTAACACTCTCCCCACTTGGAAAGTCAGCGCCTTTAACCTCCTGTTTGGCCCAGTTTGCAATTTCTGTGGAAGATGAACAGGAATAGCGAGAACCAATGAGAGGCTAGCTGGAGGTGTCTGGACGGGCAAATTTAACTCTCATTTCCCACCAGGAAGAGGAAATAACCAAAGGCTCAGCGTGCCGTGCCGGAACCAGATTAGGGCCTGAAGACATCCTGCGGTGTTGCGGCCAGGTCACAAGAAAGCGAGTTGAAGAAAGGAGCTCAGGGGCACTGTAATTCACAAACCTGCAGAGTTATAAATGACAGCTATCGTCCAAAAATAGACTGAAGTAAGGCTGCCAAGAGGACTTGAAAGCAGGGCAGAATTGCAGGAAACCGATTTCAGGAGGTAGACTGGAATTGCATTGAAAGCATAGGAAAAGAGGCAGAACGTCCACAATGATGCACTTGGCCAAAAAGGGCGTATGCGTTTTTTCCTGAATATATTCAGGAAAAAACGCATACGCCCTTTTTGGCCAACCAAGCAAGCTTGCAAAGGAAATCTGCACTACAATGAAGTCTCACTTCCCCCCGGTCAAAAGGGCCATCTGAAAAAAGTGTAAAATCCAGAAAGGCAGGACAGGCCATGGAGAACTGGGAGCCTTGTTATGCTGATGGGCGGGATGTAAATTGCCAACAACCACTCGGGAGAAGTGTATGGTGTTTCCTGAAACATCTAAAAAACAAAGCAACAGAGCCTAGGGCACTTCCACTTATGGTCCTATAGCTTAGGGAAATTAAATTCAAAAAGACACAGCCACCCCAAAGTTTGGAACGGCTCTGTTTACAAGAACCTCGTTTACAGTACAAGTTCAACATCGCAGAAAGTGAAAAATGGATAAAGAACTTGTGGTACTTACGTACAATGCAGTATCACTCAGCAGTGAAATCTATGTCATCAGGCCCGTAGCAGCATAATGAGTGGATCCAGGTACGATGATTCTAACTGAAATAAGTCACACAGAAAAAGAAACATCATAAGATATCACTAATACACGGAATGTAAACTTGGCTACACAGGAACTGAATTACAGAACAGAACAGGGTCTCAAATTTAGAAAACCAACTTATGCTTGCTTAAGGGTAAAGGTGAGTTGGGGTGCTGCATAAAACCAGAGATTGAAATGAGCACAGATAAAGTTCCTTAAGCCAAATATGGAATAGACAAGAGCTACTCCTTGCTCAACGAAATGGACTCAACACCGCATATTAAATGCCTAAGAATGTACCTGACTAGTAAGTATCTTAAAACCTATGGATTGCTATGTCTCCGAAAGAGAATCAAGCATGTGTACAGGGGCATAAACGCAGCAGTGATAGGATTGGAGAGGTTCGGTGAGCAAATGAAGACCCTTTGAAGTCATATTGCATGGTACCCATTCCACGGCTTTCAACTACCCAGGTTTAAGGTATTCTTCCTTCATCTAAAACATGCATGTGGAACCCAAGTATGATCAACCATGTGAACGGGAGACGTGTTCAAATATGTCTCAGTTTTCCTCCCCTGGTACTCGGGTGCAACATTCCAGACGCTTTACTAACACTCTCCCCACTTGGAAAGTCAGCGCCTTTAACCTCCTGTTTGGCCCAGTTTGCAATTTCTGCGGAAGATGAACAGGAATAGCGAGAACCAATGAGAGGCTAGCTGGAGGTGTCTGGACGGGCAAATTTAACTCTCATTTCCCACCAGGAAGAGGAAATAACCAAAGGCTCAGCGTGCCGTGCCGGAACCAGATTAGGGCCTGAAGCCATCCTGCGTTGTTGCGGCCAGCTCAAAAGAAAGCGAGTTGAAGAAAGGAGCTCAGGGGCACTGTAATTCACAAACCTGCAGAGTTATAAATGACAGCTATCGTCCAAAAATAGACTGAAGTAAGGCTGCCAAGAGGACTTGAAAGCGGGGCAGAATTGCAGGAAACCGATTTCAGGAGGTAGACTGGAATTGCATTGAAAGCATAGGAAAAGAGGCAGAACGTCCACAATGTGCACTTGGCCAAAAAGGGCGTATGCGTTTTTTCCTGAATATATTCAGGAAAATACGCATACGCCCTTTTTGGCCAACCAAGCAAGCTTGCAAAGGAAATCTGCACTACAATGAAGTCTCACTTCCCCCCGGTCAAAAGGGCTATCTGAAAAAAGTGTAAAATCCAGAAAGGCAGGACAGGCCATGGAGAACTGGGAGCCTTGTTATGCTGATGGGCGGGATGTAAATTGCCAACAACCACTCTGGAGAAGTGTATGGTGTTTCCTGAAACATCTAAAAAACAAAGCAACAGAGCCTAGGGCACTTCCACTTATGGTCCTATAGCTTAGGGAATTTAAAATCAAAAAGACACAGCCACCCCAAAGTTTCGAACGGCTCTGTTTACAAGAACCTCGTTTACAGTAGAAGTTCAACATCGCAGAAAGTGAAAAATGGATAAAGAACTTGTGGTACTTACGTACAATGCAGTATCACTCAGCAATGAAATCTATGTCATCAGGCCCGTAGCAGCATAATGAGTGGATTCAGGTACGATGATTCTAACTGAAATAAGTCACACAGAAAAAGAAACATCATAAGATATCAGTAATACACGGAATGTAAACTTGGCTACACAGGAACTGAATTACAGAACAGAACAGGGTCTCAAATTTAGAAAACCAACTTATGCTTGCTTAAGGGGAAAGGTGAGTTGGGGTGCTGCATAAAACCAGAGATTGAAATGAGCACAGATAAAGTTCCTTAAACCAAATATGGAATAGACAAGAGCTACTCCTTGCTCAACGAAGTGGACTCAACACCGCATATTAAATGCCTAAGAATGTACCTGACTAGTAAGTATCTTAAAACCTATGGATTGCTATGTCTCCGAAAGAGAATCAAGCATGTGTACAGGGGCATAAACGCAGCAGTGATAGGATTGGAGAGGTTCGGTGAGCAAATGAAGACCCTTTGAAGTCATATTGCATGGTACCCATTCCACGGGATTCAACTACCCAGGTTTTAGGTATTCTTCCTTCAGCTAAAACATGCATGTGGGACCTAGAGTATGATCAACCATGTGAACGGGAGACGTGTTCAAATATGTCTCAGTTTTCCTCCCCTGGTACTCGGGTGCAACATTCCACATGCTTTACTAACACTCTCCCCACTTGGAAAGTCAGCGCCTTTAACCTCCTGTTTGGCCCAGTTTGCAATTTCTGTGGAAGATGAACAGGAATAGCGAGAACCAATGAGAGGCTAGCTGGAGGTGTCTGGACGGGCAAATTTAACTCTCATTTCCCACCAGGAAGAGGAAATAACCAAAGGCTCAGCGTGCCGTGCCGGAACCAGATTAGGGCCTGAAGACATCCTGCGGTGTTGCGGCCAGGTCACAAGAAAGCGAGTTGAAGAAAGGAGCTCAGGGGCACTGTAATTCACAAACCTGCAGAGTTATAAATGACAGCTATCGTCCAAAAATAGACTGAAGTAAGGCTGCCAAGAGGACTTGAAAGCAGGGCAGAATTGCAGGAAACCGATTTCAGGAGGTAGACTGGAATTGCATTGAAAGCATAGGAAAAGAGGTAGAACGTCCACAATGATGCACTTGGCCAAAAAGGGCGTATGCGTTTTTTCCTGAATATATTCAGGAAAAAACGCATACGCCCTTTTTGGCCAACCAAGCAAGCTTGCAAAGGAAATCTGCACTACAATGAAGTCTCACTTCCCCCCGGTCAAAAGGGCCATCTGAAAAAAGTGTAAAATCCAGAAAGGCAGGACAGGCCATGGAGAACTGGGAGCCTTGTTATGCTGATGGGCGGGATGTAAATTGCCAACAACCACTCGGGAGAAGTGTATGGTGTTTCCTGAAACATCTAAAAAACAAAGCAACAGAGCCTAGGGCACTTCCACTTATGGTCCTATAGCTTAGGGAAATTAAATTCAAAAAGACACAGCCACCCCAAAGTTTGGAACGGCTCTGTTTACAAGAACCTCGTTTACAGTACAAGTTCAACATCGCAGAAAGTGAAAAATGGATAAAGAACTTGTGGTACTTACGTACAATGCAGTATCACTCAGCAGTGAAATCTATGTCATCAGGCCCGTAGCAGCATAATGAGTGGATCCAGGTACGATGATTCTAACTGAAATAAGTCACACAGAAAAAGAAACATCATAAGATATCACTAATACACGGAATGTAAACTTGGCTACACAGGAACTGAATTACAGAACAGAACAGGGTCTCAAATTTAGAAAACCAACTTATGCTTGCTTAAGGGTAAAGGTGAGTTGGGGTGCTGCATAAAACCAGAGATTGAAATGAGCACAGATAAAGTTCCTTAAGTCAAATATGGAATAGACAAGAGCTACTCCTTGCTCAACGAAATGGACTCAACACCGCATATTAAATGCCTAAGAATGTACCTGACTAGTAAGTATCTTAAAACCTATGGATTGCTATGTCTCCGAAAGAGAATCAAGCATGTGTACAGGGGCATAAACGCAGCAGTGATAGGATTGGAGAGGTTCGGTGAGCAAATGAAGACCCTTTGAAGTCATATTGCATGGTACCCATTCCACGGCTTTCAACTACCCAGGTTTAAGGTATTCTTCCTTCATCTAAAACATGCATGTGGAACCCAAGTATGATCAACCATGTGAACGGGAGATGTGTTCAAATATGTCTCAGTTTTCCTCCCCTGGTACTCGGGTGCAACATTCCAGACGCTTTACTAACACTCTCCCCACTTGGAAAGTCAGCGCCTTTAACCTCCTGTTTGGCCCAGTTTGCAATTTCTGCGGAAGATGAACAGGAATAGCGAGAACCAATGAGAGGCTAGCTGGAGGTGTCTGGACGGGCAAATTTAACTCTCATTTCCCACCAGGAAGAGGAAATAACCAAAGGCTCAGCGTGCCGTGCCGGAACCAGATTAGGGCCTGAAGCCATCCTGCGGTGTTGCGGCCAGCTCAAAAGAAAGCGAGTTGAAGAAAGGAGCTCAGGGGCACTGTAATTCACAAACCTGCAGAGTTATAAATGACAGCTATCGTCCAAAAATAGACTGAAGTAAGGCTGCCAAGAGGACTTGAAAGCGGGGCAGAATTGCAGGAAACCGATTTCAGGAGGTAGACTGGAATTGCATTGAAAGCATAGGAAAAGAGGCAGAACGTCCACAATGATGCACTTGGCCAAAAAGGGCGTATGCGTTTTTTCCTGAATATATTCAGGAAAAAACGCATACGCCCTTTTTGGCCAACCAAGCAAGCTTGCAAAGGAAATCTGCACTACAATGAAGTCTCACTTCCCCCCGGTCAAAAGGGCCATCTGAAAAAAGTGTAAAATCCAGAAAGGCAGGACAGGCCATGGAGAACTGGGAGCCTTGTTATGCTGATGGGCGGGATGTAAATTGCCAACAACCACTCGGGAGAAGTGTATGGTGTTTCCTGAAACATCTAAAAAACAAAGCAACAGAGCCTAGGGCACTTCCACTTATGGTCCTATAGCTTAGGGAAATTAAATTCAAAAAGACACAGCCACCCCAAAGTTTGGAACGGCTCTGTTTACAAGAACCTCGTTTACAGTACAAGTTCAACATCGCAGAAAGTGAAAAATGGATAAAGAACTTGTGGTACTTACGTACAATGCAGTATCACTCAGCAATGAAATCTATGTCATCAGGCCCTTAACAGCACAATGAGTGGATTCAGGTATGATGATTCTAACTGAAATAAGTCACACAGAAAAAGAAACATCATAAGATATCAGTAATACACGGAATGGAAACTTGGCTACACAGGAACTGAATTACAGAACAGAACAGGGTCTCAAATTTAGAAAACCAACTTATTCTTGCTTAAGGGTAAAGGTGAGTTGGGGTGCTGCATAAAACCAGAGATTGAAATGAGCACAGATAAAGTTCCTTAAGCCAAATATGGAATAGACAAGAGCTACTTCTTGCTCAACTAAATGGACTCAACACCCCATATTAAACGCCTAAGAATGTACCTGACTAGTAAGTATCTTAAAACCTATGGATTGCTATGTCTCCGAAAGAGAATCAAGCATGTGTACAGGGGCATAAACGCAGCAGTGATAGGATTGGAGAGGTTCGGTGAGCAAATGAAGACCCTTTGAAGTCATATTGCATGGTACCCATTCCACGGCTTTCAACTACCCAGGTTTAAGGTATTCTTCCTTCATCTAAAACATGCATGTGGAACCCAAGTATGATCAACCATGTGAACGGGAGACGTGTTCAAATATGTCTCAGTTTTCCTCCCCTGGTACTCGGGTGCAACATTCCAGACGCTTTACTAACACTCTCTCCACTTGGAGAGTCAGCGCCTTTAACCTCCTGTTTGGCCCAGTTTGCAATTTCTGCGGAAGATGAACAGGATAGCGAGAACCAATGAGAGGCTAGCTGGAGGTGTCTGGACGGGCAAATTTAACTCTCATTTCCCACCAGGAAGAGGAAATAACCAAAGGCTCAGCGTGCCGTACCGGAACCAGATTAGGGCCTGAAGCCATCCTGCGGTGTTGCGGCCAGCTCACAAGAAAGCGAGTTGAAGAAAGGAGCTCAGGGGCACTGTAATTCACAAACCTGCAGAGTTATAAATGACAGCTATCGTCCAAAAATAGACTGAAGTAAGGCTGCCAAGAGGACTTGAAAGCGGGGCAGAATTGCAGGAAACCGATTTCAGGAGGTAGACTGGAATTGCATTGAAAGCATAGGAAAAGACGCAGAACGTCCACAATGATGCACTTGGCCAAAAAGGGCGTATGCGTTTTTTCCTGAATATATTCAGGAAAAAACGCATACGCCCTTTTTGGCCAACCAAGCAAGCTTGCAAAGGAAATCTGCACTACAATGAAGTCTCACTTCCCCCCGGTCAAAAGGGCCATCTGAAAAAAGTGTAAAATCCAGAAAGGCAGGACAGGCCATGGAGAACTGGGAGCCTTGTTATGCTGATGGGCGGGATGTAAATTGCCAACAACCACTCGGGAGAAGTGTATGGTGTTTCCTGAAACATCTAAAAAACAAAGCAACAGAGCCTAGGGCACTTCCACTTATGGTCCTATAGCTTAGGGAAATTAAAATCAAAAAGACACAGCCACCCCAAAGTTTGGAACGGCTCTGTTTACAAGAACCTCGTTTACAGTACAAGTTCAACATCGCAGAAAGTGAAAAATGGATAAAGAAGTTGTGGTATTTACTTACAAAGCAATATCACTCAGCAATGAAATCTGTGTCATCAGGCCCTTAGCAGCACAATGAGTGGATTCAGGTATGATGATTCTAACTGAAATAAGTCACGCAGAAAAAGAAACATCATAAGATATCAGTAATACACGGAATGTAAACTTGGCTACACAGGAACTGAATTACAGAACAGAACAGGGTCTCAAATTTAGAAAACCAACTTATGCTTGCTTAAGGGTAAAGGTGAGTTGGGGTGCTGCATAAAACCAGAGATTGAAATGAGCACAGATAAAGTTCCTTAAGTCAAATATGGAATAGACAAGAGCTACTCCTTGCTCAACGAAATGGACTCAACACCGCATATTAAACGCCTAAGAATGTACCTGACTAGTAAGTATCTTAAAACCTATGGATCGCTATGTCTCCGAAAGAGAATCAAGCATGTGTACAGGGGCATAAACGCAGCAGTGATAGGATTGGAGAGGTTCGGTGAGCAAATGAAGACCCTTTGAAGTCATATTGCATCGTACCCATTACACGGGTCTTAACTCTCCAGGTTTAAGGTATTCTTCCTTCAGCTAAAACATGCATGTGGAACCCAAGTATGATCAACCATGTGAACGGGAGACGTGTTCAAATATGTCTCAGTTTTCCTCCCCTGGTACTCGGGTGCAACATTCCAGACGCTTTACTAACACTCTCCCCACTTGGAAAGTCAGCGCCTTTAACCTCCTGTTTGGCCCAGTTTGCAATTTCTGCGGAAGATGAACAGGAATAGCGAGAACCAATGAGAGACTAGCTGGAGGTGTCTGGACGGGCAAATTTAACTCTCATTTCCCACCAGGAAGAGGAAATAAACAAAGGCTCAGCGTGCCGTGCCGGAACCAGATTAGGGCCTGAAGCCATCCTGCGGTGTTGCGGCCAGGTCACAAGAAAGCAAGTTGAAGAAAGGAGCTCAGGGGCACTGTAATTCACAAACCTGCAGTTATAAATGACAGCTATCGTCCAAAAATAGACTGAAGTAAGGCTGCCAAGAGGACTTGAAAGCGGGGCAGAATTGCAGGATCCCGATTTCAGGAGGTAGACTGGAATTGCATTGAAAGCATAGGAAAAGAGGCAGAACGTCCACAATGATGCACTTGGCCAAAAAGGGCGTATGCGTTTTTTCCTGAATATATTCAGGAAAAAACGCATACGCCCTTTTTGGCCAACCAAGCAAGCTTGCAAAGGAAATCTGCACTACAATGAAGTCTCACTTCCCCCCGGTCAAAAGGGCCATCTGAAAAAAGTGTAAAATCCAGAAAGGCAGGACAGGCCATGGAGAACTGGGAGCCTTGTTATGCTGATGGGCGGGATGTAAATTGCCAACAACCACTCGGGAGAAGTGTATGGTGTTTCCTGAAACATCTAAAAAACAAAGCAACAGAGCCTAGGGCACTTCCACTTATGGTCCTATAGCTTAGGGAAATTAAATTCAAAAAGACACAGCCACCCCAAAGTTTGGAACGGCTCTGTTTACAAGAACCTCGTTTACAGTACAAGTTCAACATCGCAGAAAGTGAAAAATGGATAAAGAACTTGTGGTACTTACGTACAATGCAGTATCACTCAGCAATGAAATCTATGTCATCAGGCCCTTAACAGCACAATGAGTGGATTCAGGTATGATGATTCTAACTGAAATAAGTCACACAGAAAAAGAAACATCATAAGATATCAGTAATACACGGAATGGAAACTTGGCTACACAGGAACTGAATTACAGAACAGAACAGGGTCTCAAATTTAGAAAACCAACTTATTCTTGCTTAAGGGTAAAGGTGAGTTGGGGTGCTGCATAAAACCAGAGATTGAAATGAGCACAGATAAAGTTCCTTAAGCCAAATATGGAATAGACAAGAGCTACTTCTTGCTCAACTAAATGGACTCAACACCCCATATTAAACGCCTAAGAATGTACCTGACTAGTAAGTATCTTAAAACCTATGGATTGCTATGTCTCCGAAAGAGAATCAAGCATGTGTACAGGGGCATAAACGCAGCAGTGATAGGATTGGAGAGGTTCGGTGAGCAAATGAAGACCCTTTGAAGTCATATTGCATGGTACCCATTCCACGGCTTTCAACTACCCAGGTTTAAGGTATTCTTCCTTCATCTAAAACATGCATGTGGAACCCAAGTATGATCAACCATGTGAACGGGAGACGTGTTCAAATATGTCTCAGTTTTCCTCCCCTGGTACTCGGGTGCAACATTCCAGACGCTTTACTAACACTCTCTCCACTTGGAGAGTCAGCGCCTTTAACCTCCTGTTTGGCCCAGTTTGCAATTTCTGCGGAAGATGAACAGGATAGCGAGAACCAATGAGAGGCTAGCTGGAGGTGTCTGGACGGGCAAATTTAACTCTCATTTCCCACCAGGAAGAGGAAATAACCAAAGGCTCAGCGTGCCGTACCGGAACCAGATTAGGGCCTGAAGCCATCCTGCGGTGTTGCGGCCAGCTCACAAGAAAGCGAGTTGAAGAAAGGAGCTCAGGGGCACTGTAATTCACAAACCTGCAGAGTTATAAATGACAGCTATCGTCCAAAAATAGACTGAAGTAAGGCTGCCAAGAGGACTTGAAAGCGGGGCAGAATTGCAGGAAACCGATTTCAGGAGGTAGACTGGAATTGCATTGAAAGCATAGGAAAAGACGCAGAACGTCCACAATGATGCACTTGGCCAAAAAGGGCGTATGCGTTTTTTCCTGAATATATTCAGGAAAAAACGCATACGCCCTTTTTGGCCAACCAAGCAAGCTTGCAAAGGAAATCTGCACTACAATGAAGTCTCACTTCCCCCCGGTCAAAAGGGCCATCTGAAAAAAGTGTAAAATCCAGAAAGGCAGGACAGGCCATGGAGAACTGGGAGCCTTGTTATGCTGATGGGCGGGATGTAAATTGCCAACAACCACTCGGGAGAAGTGTATGGTGTTTCCTGAAACATCTAAAAAACAAAGCAACAGAGCCTAGGGCACTTCCACTTATGGTCCTATAGCTTAGGGAAATTAAAATCAAAAAGACACAGCCACCCCAAAGTTTGGAACGGCTCTGTTTACAAGAACCTCGTTTACAGTACAAGTTCAACATCGCAGAAAGTGAAAAATGGATAAAGAAGTTGTGGTATTTACTTACAAAGCAATATCACTCAGCAATGAAATCTGTGTCATCAGGCCCTTAGCAGCACAATGAGTGGATTCAGGTATGATGATTCTAACTGAAATAAGTCACGCAGAAAAAGAAACATCATAAGATATCAGTAATACACGGAATGTAAACTTGGCTACACAGGAACTGAATTACAGAACAGAACAGGGTCTCAAATTTAGAAAACCAACTTATGCTTGCTTAAGGGTAAAGGTGAGTTGGGGTGCTGCATAAAACCAGAGATTGAAATGAGCACAGATAAAGTTCCTTAAGTCAAATATGGAATAGACAAGAGCTACTCCTTGCTCAACGAAATGGACTCAACACCGCATATTAAACGCCTAAGAATGTACCTGACTAGTAAGTATCTTAAAACCTATGGATCGCTATGTCTCCGAAAGAGAATCAAGCATGTGTACAGGGGCATAAACGCAGCAGTGATAGGATTGGAGAGGTTCGGTGAGCAAATGAAGACCCTTTGAAGTCATATTGCATCGTACCCATTACACGGGTCTTAACTCTCCAGGTTTAAGGTATTCTTCCTTCAGCTAAAACATGCATGTGGAACCCAAGTATGATCAACCATGTGAACGGGAGACGTGTTCAAATATGTCTCAGTTTTCCTCCCCTGGTACTCGGGTGCAACATTCCAGACGCTTTACTAACACTCTCCCCACTTGGAAAGTCAGCGCCTTTAACCTCCTGTTTGGCCCAGTTTGCAATTTCTGCGGAAGATGAACAGGAATAGCGAGAACCAATGAGAGACTAGCTGGAGGTGTCTGGACGGGCAAATTTAACTCTCATTTCCCACCAGGAAGAGGAAATAAACAAAGGCTCAGCGTGCCGTGCCGGAACCAGATTAGGGCCTGAAGCCATCCTGCGGTGTTGCGGCCAGGTCACAAGAAAGCAAGTTGAAGAAAGGAGCTCAGGGGCACTGTAATTCACAAACCTGCAGTTATAAATGACAGCTATCGTCCAAAAATAGACTGAAGTAAGGCTGCCAAGAGGACTTGAAAGCGGGGCAGAATTGCAGGATCCCGATTTCAGGAGGTAGACTGGAATTGCATTGAAAGCATAGGAAAAGAGGCAGAACGTCCACAATGATGCACTTGGCCAAAAAGGGCGTATGCGTTTTTTCCTGAATATATTCAGGAAAAAACGCATACGCCCTTTTTGGCCAACCAAGCAAGCTTGCAAAGGAAATCTGCACTACAATGAAGTCTCACTTCCCCCCGGTCAAAAGGGCCATCTGAAAAAAGTGTAAAATCCAGAAAGGCAGGACAGGCCATGGAGAACTGGGAGCCTTGTTATGCTGATGGGCGGGATGTAAATTGCCAACAACCACTCGGGAGAAGTGTATGGTGTTTCCTGAAACATCTAAAAAACAAAGCAACAGAACCTAGGGCACTTCCACTTATGGTCCTATAGCTTAGGGAAATTAAAATCAAAAAGACACAGCCACCCCAAAGTTTGGAACGGCTCTGTTTACAAGAACCTCGTTTACAGTACAAGTTCAACATCGCAGAAAGTGAAAAATGGATAAAGAAGTTGTGGTATTTACTTACAAAGCAATATCACTCAGCAATGAAATCTGTGTCATCAGGCCCTTAGCAGCACAATGAGTGGATTCAGGTATGATGATTCTAACTGAAATAAGTCACACAGAAAAAGAAACATCATAAGATATCAGTAATACACGGAATGTAAACTTGGCTACACAGAAACTGAATTACAGAACAGAACAGGGTCTCAAATTTAGAAAACCAACTTATGCTTGCTTAAGGGTAAAGGTGAGTTGGGGTGCTGCATAAAACCAGAGATTGAAATGAGCACAGATAAAGTTCCTTAAGTCAAATATGGAATAGACAAGAGCTACTCCTTACTCAACGAAATGGACTCAACACCGCATATTAAACGCCTAAGAATGTACCTGACTAATAAGTATCTTAAAACCTATGGATCGCTATGTCTCCGAAAGAGAATCAAGCATGTGTACAGGGGCATAAACGCAGCAGTGATAGGATTGGAGAGGTTCGGTGAGCAAATGAAGACCCTTTGAAGTCATATTGCATCATACCCATTACACGGGTCTTAACTCTCCAGGTTTAAGGTATTCTTCCTTCAGCTAAAACATGCATGTGGAACCCAAGTATGATCAACCATGTGAACGGGAGACGTGTTCAAATATGTCTCAGTTTTCCTCCCCTGGTACTCGGGTGCAACATTCCAGACGCTTTACTAACACTCTCCCCACTTGGAGAGTCAGCGCCTTTAACCTCCTGTTTGGCCCAGTTTGCAAATTCTGCGGAAGATGAACAGGAATAGCGAGAACCAATGAGACACTAGCTGGAGGTGTCTGGACGGGCAAATTTAACTCTCATTTCCCACCAGGAAGAGGAAATAACCAAAGGCTCAGCGTGCCGTGCCGGAACCAGATTAGGGCCTGAAGCCATCCTGCGGTGTTGCGGCCAGGTCACAAGAAAGCAAGTTGAAGAAAGGAGCTCAGGGGCACTGTAATTCACAAACCTGCAGAGTTATAAATGACAGCTATCGTCCAAAAATAGACTGAAGTAAGGCTGCCAAGAGGACTTGACAGCGGGGCAGCATTGCAGGAAACCGATTTCAGGAGGTAGACTGGAATTGCATTGAAAGCATAGGAAAAGAGGCAGAACGTCCACAATGATGCACTTGGCCAAAAAGGGCGTATGCGTTTTTTCCTGAATATATTCAGGAAAAAACGCATACGCCCTTTTTGGCCAACCAAGCAAGCTTGCAAAGGAAATCTGCACTACAATGAAGTCTCACTTCCCCCCGGTCAAAAGGGCCATCTGAAAAAAGTGTAAAATCCAGAAAGGCAGGACAGGCCATGGAGAACTGGGAGCCTTGTTATGCTGATGGGCGGGATGTAAATTGCCAACAACCACTCGGGAGAAGTGTATGGTGTTTCCTGAAACATCTAAAAAACAAAGCAACAGAACCTAGGGCACTTCCACTTATGGTCCTATAGCTTAGGGAAATTAAAATCAAAAAGACACAGCCACCCCAAAGTTTGGGACGGCTCTGTTTACAAGAACCTCGTTTACAGTACAAGTTCAACATCGCAGAAAGTGAAAAATGGATAAAAAAGTTGTGGTATTTACTTACAAAGCAATATCACTCAGCAATGAAATCTGTGTCATCAGGCACTTAGCAGCACAATGAGTGGATTCAGGTATGATGATTCTAACTGAAATAAGTCACACAGAAAAAGAAACATCATAAGATATCAGTAATACACGGAATGTAAACTTGGCTACACAGGAACTGAATTACAGAACAGAACAGGGTCTCAAATTTAGAAAACCAACTTATGCTTGCTTAAGGGGAAAGGTGAGTTGGGGTGCTGCATAAAACCAGAGATTGAAATGAGCACACATAAAGTTACTTAAGCCAAATATGGAATAGACAAGAGCTACTCCTTGCTCAACGAAATGGACTCAACACCGCATATTAAATGCCTAAGAATGTACCTGACTAGTAAGTATCTTAAAACCTATGGATTGCTATGTCTCCGAAAGAGAATCAAGCATGTGTACAGGGGCATAAACGCAGCAGTGATAGGATTGGAGAGGTTCGTGAGCAAATGAAGACCCTTTGAAGTCATATTGCATGGTACCCATTACACGGGTCTCAACTCTCCAGGTTTAAGGTATTCTTCCTTCAGCTAAAACATGCATGTGGAACCTAGAGTATGATCAACCATGTGATCGGGAGACGTGTTCAAATATGTCTCAGTTTTCGTACCCTGGTACTCGGGTGCAACATTCCAGACGCTTTACTAACACTCTCCCCACTTGGAGAGTCAGTCCCTTTAACCTCCTGTTTGGCCCAGTTTGCAATTTCTGCGGAAGATGAACAGGAATAGCGAGAACCAATGAGAGACTAGCTGGAGGTGTCTGGACGGGCAAATTTAACTCTCATTTCCCACCAGGAAGAGGAATTAACCAAAGGCTCAGCGTGCCGTGGCAGAACCAGATTAGGGCCTGAAGACATCCTGGGTGTTTCGGCCAGCTCACAAGAAAGCGAGTTGAAGAAAGGAGCTCAGGGGCACTGTAATTCACAAACCTGCAGAGTTATAAATGACAGCTATCGTCCAAAAATAGACTGAAGTAAGGCTGCCAAGAGGACTTGAAAGCGGGGCAGAATTGCAGGAAACCGATTTCAGGAGGTAGACTGGAATTGCATTGAAAGCATAGGAAAAGAGGCAGAACGTCCACAATGTGCACTTGGCCAAAAAGGGCGTATGCGTTTTTTCCTGAATATATTCAGGAAAATACGCATACGCCCTTTTTGGCCAACCAAGCAAGCTTGCAAAGGAAATCTGCACTACAATGAAGTCTCACTTCCCCCCGGTCAAAAGGGCTATCTGAAAAAAGTGTAAAATCCAGAAAGGCAGGACAGGCCATGGAGAACTGGGAGCCTTGTTATGCTGATGGGCGGGATGTAAATTGCCAACAACCACTCTGGAGAAGTGTATGGTGTTTCCTGAAACATCTAAAAAACAAAGCAACAGAACCTAGGGCACTTCCACTTATGGTCCTATAGCTTAGGGAAATTAAAATCAAAAAGACACAGCCACCCCAAAGTTTGGAACGGCTCTGTTTACAAGAACCTCGTTTACAGTACAAGTTCAACATCGCAGAAAGTGAAAAATGGATAAAGAAGTTGTGGTATTTACTTACAAAGCAATATCACTCAGCAATGAAATCTGTGTCATCAGGCCCTTAGCAGCACAATGAGTGGATTCAGGTATGATGATTCTAACTGAAATAAGTCACACAGAAAAAGAAACATCATAAGATATCAGTAATACACGGAATGTAAACTTGGCTACACAGAAACTGAATTACAGAACAGAACAGGGTCTCAAATTTAGAAAACCAACTTATGCTTGCTTAAGGGTAAAGGTGAGTTGGGGTGCTGCATAAAACCAGAGATTGAAATGAGCACAGATAAAGTTCCTTAAGTCAAATATGGAATAGACAAGAGCTACTCCTTACTCAACGAAATGGACTCAACACCGCATATTAAACGCCTAAGAATGTACCTGACTAATAAGTATCTTAAAACCTATGGATCGCTATGTCTCCGAAAGAGAATCAAGCATGTGTACAGGGGCATAAACGCAGCAGTGATAGGATTGGAGAGGTTCGGTGAGCAAATGAAGACCCTTTGAAGTCATATTGCATCATACCCATTACACGGGTCTTAACTCTCCAGGTTTAAGGTATTCTTCCTTCAGCTAAAACATGCATGTGGAACCCAAGTATGATCAACCATGTGAACGGGAGACGTGTTCAAATATGTCTCAGTTTTCCTCCCCTGGTACTCGGGTGCAACATTCCAGACGCTTTACTAACACTCTCCCCACTTGGAGAGTCAGCGCCTTTAACCTCCTGTTTGGCCCAGTTTGCAAATTCTGCGGAAGATGAACAGGAATAGCGAGAACCAATGAGACACTAGCTGGAGGTGTCTGGACGGGCAAATTTAACTCTCATTTCCCACCAGGAAGAGGAAATAACCAAAGGCTCAGCGTGCCGTGCCGGAACCAGATTAGGGCCTGAAGCCATCCTGCGGTGTTGCGGCCAGGTCACAAGAAAGCAAGTTGAAGAAAGGAGCTCAGGGGCACTGTAATTCACAAACCTGCAGAGTTATAAATGACAGCTATCGTCCAAAAATAGACTGAAGTAAGGCTGCCAAGAGGACTTGAAAGCGGGGCAGAATTGCAGGATCCCGATTTCAGGAGGTAGACTGGAATTGCATTGAAAGCATAGGAAAAGAGGCAGAACGTCCACAATGATGCACTTGGCCAAAAAGGGCGTATGCGTTTTTTCCTGAATATATTCAGGAAAAAACGCATACGCCCTTTTTGGCCAACCAAGCAAGCTTGCAAAGGAAATCTGCACTACAATGAAGTCTCACTTCCCCCCGGTCAAAAGGGCCATCTGAAAAAAGTGTAAAATCCAGAAAGGCAGGACAGGCCATGGAGAACTGGGAGCCTTGTTATGCTGATGGGCGGGATGTAAATTGCCAACAACCACTCGGGAGAAGTGTATGGTGTTTCCTGAAACATCTAAAAAACAAAGCAACAGAACCTAGGGCACTTCCACTTATGGTCCTATAGCTTAGGGAAATTAAAATCAAAAAGACACAGCCACCCCAAAGTTTGGGACGGCTCTGTTTACAAGAACCTCGTTTACAGTACAAGTTCAACATCGCAGAAAGTGAAAAATGGATAAAAAAGTTGTGGTATTTACTTACAAAGCAATATCACTCAGCAATGAAATCTGTGTCATCAGGCACTTAGCAGCACAATGAGTGGATTCAGGTATGATGATTCTAACTGAAATAAGTCACACAGAAAAAGAAACATCATAAGATATCAGTAATACACGGAATGTAAACTTGGCTACACAGGAACTGAATTACAGAACAGAACAGGGTCTCAAATTTAGAAAACCAACTTATGCTTGCTTAAGGGGAAAGGTGAGTTGGGGTGCTGCATAAAACCAGAGATTGAAATGAGCACACATAAAGTTACTTAAGCCAAATATGGAATAGACAAGAGCTACTCCTTGCTCAACGAAATGGACTCAACACCGCATATTAAATGCCTAAGAATGTACCTGACTAGTAAGTATCTTAAAACCTATGGATTGCTATGTCTCCGAAAGAGAATCAAGCATGTGTACAGGGGCATAAACGCAGCAGTGATAGGATTGGAGAGGTTCGTGAGCAAATGAAGACCCTTTGAAGTCATATTGCATGGTACCCATTACACGGGTCTCAACTCTCCAGGTTTAAGGTATTCTTCCTTCAGCTAAAACATGCATGTGGAACCTAGAGTATGATCAACCATGTGATCGGGAGACGTGTTCAAATATGTCTCAGTTTTCGTACCCTGGTACTCGGGTGCAACATTCCAGACGCTTTACTAACACTCTCCCCACTTGGAGAGTCAGTCCCTTTAACCTCCTGTTTGGCCCAGTTTGCAATTTCTGCGGAAGATGAACAGGAATAGCGAGAACCAATGAGAGACTAGCTGGAGGTGTCTGGACGGGCAAATTTAACTCTCATTTCCCACCAGGAAGAGGAATTAACCAAAGGCTCAGCGTGCCGTGGCAGAACCAGATTAGGGCCTGAAGACATCCTGGGTGTTTCGGCCAGCTCACAAGAAAGCGAGTTGAAGAAAGGAGCTCAGGGGCACTGTAATTCACAAACCTGCAGAGTTATAAATGACAGCTATCGTCCAAAAATAGACTGAAGTAAGGCTGCCAAGAGGACTTGAAAGCGGGGCAGAATTGCAGGAAACCGATTTCAGGAGGTAGACTGGAATTGCATTGAAAGCATAGGAAAAGAGGCAGAACGTCCACAATGTGCACTTGGCCAAAAAGGGCGTATGCGTTTTTTCCTGAATATATTCAGGAAAAAACGCATACGCCCTTTTTGGCCAACCAAGCAAGCTTGCAAAGGAAATCTGCACTACAATGAAGTCTCACTTCCCCCCGGTCAAAAGGGCTATCTGAAAAAAGTGTAAAATCCAGAAAGGCAGGACAGGCCATGGAGAACTGGGAGCCTTGTTATGCTGATGGGCGGGATGTAAATTGCCAACAACCACTCTGGAGAAGTGTATGGTGTTTCCTGAAACATCTAAAAAACAAAGCAACAGAACCTAGGGCACTTCCACTTATGGTCCTATAGCTTAGGGAAATTAAAATCAAAAAGACACAGCCACCCCAAAGTTTGGAACGGCTCTGTTTACAAGAACCTCGTTTACAGTACAAGTTCAACATCGCAGAAAGTGAAAAATGGATAAAGAAGTTGTGGTATTTACTTACAAAGCAATATCACTCAGCAATGAAATCTGTGTCATCAGGCACTTAGCAGCACAATGAGTGGATTCAGGTACGATGATTCTAACTGAAATAAGTCACACAGAAAAAGAAACATCATAAGATATCACTAATACACGGAATGTAAACTTGGCTACACAGGAACTGAATTCCAAAACAGAACAGGGTATCAAATTTAGAAAACCAACTTATGCTTGCTTAAGGGTAAAGGTGAGTTGGGGTGCTGCATAAAACCAGAGATTCAAATGAGCACAGATAACGTTCCTTAAGCCAAATATGGAATAGACAAGAGCTACTCCTTGCTCAACGAAATGGACCAAACACCCCATATTAAACGCCTAAGAATGTACCTGACTAGTAAGTATCTTAAAACCTATGGATTGCTATGTCTCCGAAAGAGAATCAAGCGTATGTACCGGGGCATAAACGCAGCAGTGATAGGATTGGAGAGGTTCGGTGAGCAAATGAAGACCCTTTGAAGTCATATTGCATGGTACCCATTCCACGGGTCTCAACTCTCCAGGTTTAAGGTATTCTTCCTTCAGCTAAAACATGCATGTGGAACCCAGAGTATGATCAACTGTGTGATCGGGAGACATGTTCAAATATGTCTCACTTTTGGTCCCCTGGTACTCGAGTGCAACATTCCAGACGCTTAACGAACACTCTCCCCACTTGGAGAGTCAGTGCCTTTAATCTCCTGTTTGGCCCAGTTTGCAATTTCTGCGGAAGATGAACAGGAATAGGGAGAACCAATGAGAGACTAGCTGGAAGTTTCTGGACGGACAAATTTAACTCTCATTTCCCACCAGGAAGAGGAAATAACCAAAGGCTCAGCGTGCCGTGCCGGAACCAGATTAGGGCCTGAAGCCATCCTGCGGTGTTGCGGCCAGCTCAAAAGAAAGCGAGTTGAAGAAAGGAGCTCAGGGGCACTGTAATTCACAAACCTGTAGAGTTATAAATGACAGCTATCGTCCAAAAATAGACTGAAGTAAGGCTGCCAAGAGGACTTGAAAGCGGGGCAGAATTGCAGGAAACCGATTTCAGGAGGTAGACTGGAATTGCATTGAAAGCATAGGAAAAGAGGCAGAGCGTCCACAGTGATGCACTTGGCCAAAAAGGGCGTATGCGTTTTTTCCTGAATATATTCAGGAAAAAACGCATACGCCCTTTTTGGCCAACCAAGCAAGCTTGCAAAGGAAATCTGCACTACAATGAAGTCTCACTTCCCCCCGGTCAAAAGGGCCATCTGAAAAAAGTGTAAAATCCAGAAAGGCAGGACAGGCCATGGAGAACTGGGAGCCTTGTTATGCTGATGGGCGGGATGTAAATTGCCAACAGACACTAGGGAGAAGTGTATGGTGTTTCCTGAAACATCTAAAAAACAAAGCAACAGAGCCTAGGGCACTTCCACTTATGGTCCTATAGCTTAGGGAAATTAAAATCAAAAAGACACAGCCACCCCAAAGTTTGGGACGCCTCTGTTTACAAGAACCTCGTTTACCGTACAAGTTCAATATCACAGAAAGTGAAAAATGGATAAAGAACTTGTGGTACTTACGTACAATGCAGTATCACTCAGCAATGAAATCTATGTCATCAGGCCCGTAGCAGCATAATGAGTGGATTCAGGTACGATGATTCTAACTGAAATAAGTCACACAGAAAAAGAAACATCATAAGATATCACTAATACACGGAATGTAAACTTGGCTACACAGGAACTGAATTCCAAAACAGAACAGGGTCTCAAATTTAGAAAACCAACTTATGCTTGCTTAAGGGGAAAGGTGAGTTGGGGTGCTGCATAAAACCAGAGATTGAAATGAGCACAGATAAAGTTCCTTAAGCCAAATATGGAATAGACAAGAGCTACTCCTTGCTCAACGAAATGGACTCAACACCCCATATTAAACGCCTAAGAATGTACCTGACTAGTAAGTATCTTAAAACCTATGGATTGCTATGTCTCCAAAAGAGAATCAAGCGTGTGTACAGGGGCATAAACGCAGCAGTGATAGGATTGGAGAGGTTCGTGAGCAAATGAAGACCCTTTGAAGTCATATTGCATGGTACCCATTCCACGGGTCTCAACTCTCCAGGTTTAAGGTATTCTTCCTTCAGCTAAAACATGCATGTGGAACCCAGAGTATGATCAACCGTGTGAACGGGAGACGTGTTCAAATATGTCTCAGTTTTCCTCCCCTGGTACTCGGGTGCAACATTCCAGACGCTTTACTAACACTCTCCCCACTTGGAGAGTCAGCGCCTTTAACCTCCTGTTTGGCCCAGTTTGCAATTTCTGCGGAAGATGAACAGGAATAGCGAGAACCAATGAGAGACTAGCTGGAGGTGTCTGGACGGGCAAATTTAACTCTCATTTCCCACCAGGAAGAGGAAATAACCAAAGGCTAAGCGTGCCGTGCCGGAACCAGATTAGGGCCTGAAGCCATCCTGCGGTGTTGCGGCCAGCTCACAAGAAAGCGAGTTGAAGAAAGGAGCTCAGGGACACTGTAATTCACAAACCTGCAGAGTTATAAATGACAGCTATCGTCCAAAAATAGACTGAAGTAAGGCTGCCAAGAGGACTTGAAACCAGGGCAGAATTGCAGGAAACCGATTTCAGGAGGTAGACTGGAATTGCATTGAAAGCATAGGAAAAGAGGCAGAACGTCCACAATGATGCACTTGGCCAAAAAGGGCGTATGCGTTTTTTCCTGAATATATTCAGGAAAAAACGCATACGCCCTTTTTGGCCAACCAAGCAAGCTTGCAAAGGAAATCTGCACTACAATGAAGTCTCACTTCCCCCCGGTCAAAAGGGCCATCTGAGAAAAGTGTAAAATCCAGAAAGGCAGGACAGGCCATGGAGAACTGGGAGCCTTGTTATGCTGATGGGCGGGATGTAAATTGCCAACAGACACTCGGGAGAAGTGTATGGTGTTTCCTGAAACATCTAAAAAACAAAGCAACAGAGCCTAGGGCACTTCCACTTATGGTCCTATAGCTTAGGGAAATTAAAATCAAAAAGACACAGCCACCCCAAAGTTTGGGACGCCTCTGTTTACAAGAACCTCGTTTACCGTACAAGTTCAATATCACAGAAAGTGAAAAATGGATAAAGAACTTGTGGTACTTACGTACAATGCAGTATCACTCAACAATGAAATCTATGTCATCAGGCCCGTAGCAGCATAATGAGTGGATTCAGGTACGATGATTCTAACTGAAATAAGTCACACAGAAAAAGAAACATCATAAGATATCACTAATACACGGAATGTAAACTTGGCTACACAGGAACTGAATTCCAAAACAGAACAGGGTCTCAAATTTACAAAACCAACTTATGCTTGCTTAAGGGGAAAGGTGAGTTGTGGTGCTGCATAAAACCAGAGATTGAAATGAGCACAGATAAAGTTCCTTAAGCCAAATATGGAATAGACAAGAGCTACTCCTTGCTCAACGAAATGGACTCAACACCCCATATTAAACGCCTAAGAATGTACCTGACTAGTAAGTATCTTAAAACCTATGGATTGCTATGTCTCCAAAAGAGAATCAAGTGTGTGTACAGGGGCATAAACGCAGCAGTGATAGGATTGGAGAGGTTCGGTGAGCAAATGAAGACCCTTTGAAGACATATTGCATGGTACCCATTCCACGGGTCTCAACTCTCCAGGTTTAAGGTATTCTTCCTTCAGCTAAAACATGCATGTGGAACCCAGAGTATGATCAACCGTGTGAACGGGAGACGTGTTCAAATATGTCTCAGTTTTCCTCCCCTGGTACTCGGGTGCAACATTCCAAACGCTTTACTTACACTCTCCCCACTTGGAGAGTCAGCGCCTTTAACCTCCTGTTTGGCCCAGTTTGCAATTTCTGCGGAAGATGAACAGGAATAGCGAGAACCAATGAGAGGCTAGCTGGAGGTGTCTGGACGAGCAAATTTAACTCTCATTTCCCACCAGGAGGACGAAATAACCAAAGGCTCAGCGTGCCGTGCCGGAACCAGATTAGGGCCTGAAGCCATCCTGCGGTGTTGCGGCCAGCTCACAAGAAAGCGAGGTGAAGAAAGGAGCTCAGGGGCACTGTAATTCACAAACCTGCAGAGTTATAAATGACAGCTATCGTCCAAAAATAGACTGAAGTAAGGCTGCCAAGAGGACTTGAAAGCGGGGCAGAATTGCAGGAAACCGATTTCAGGAGGTAGACTGGAATTGCATTGAAAGCATAGGAAAAGAGGCAGAACGTCCACAATGATGCACTTGGCCAAAAAGGGCGTATGCGTTTTTTCCTGAATATATTCAGGAAAAAACGCATACGCCCTTTTTGGCCAACCAAGCAAGCTTGCAAAGGAAATCTGCACTACAATGAAGTCTCACTTCCCCCCGGTCAAAAGGGCCATCTGAAAAAAGTGTAAAATCCAGAAAGGCAGGACAGGCCATGGAGAACTGGGAGCCTTGTTATGCTGATGGGCGGGATGTAAATTGCCAACAACCACTCGGGAGAAGTGTATGGTGTTTCCTGAAACATCTAAAAAACAAATCAACAGAGCCTAGGGCTCTTCCACTTATGGTCCTATAGCTTAGGGAAATTAAAATAAAAAAGACACAGCCACCCCAAAGTTTGAAACGGCTCTGTTTACAAGAACCTCGTTTACAGTACAAGTTCAACATCGCAGAAAGTGAAAAATGGATAAAGAAGTTGTGGTATTTACTTACAAAGCAATATCACTCAGCAATGAAATCTGTGTCATCAGGCCCTTAGCAGCACAATGAGTGGATTCAGGTATGATGATTCTAACTGAAGTAAGTCACACAGAAAAAGAAACATCATAAGATATCAGTAATACACGGAATGTAAGCTTGGCTATACAGGAACTGAATTACAGAACAGAACAGGGTCTCAAATTTAGAAAACCAACTTATGCTTGCTTAAGGGGAAAGGTGAATTGGGGTGCTGCATAACCAGAGATCGAAATGAGCACAGATAAAGTTCCTTAAGCCAAATATGGAATAGACAAGAGCTACTCCTTGCTCAACGAAATGGACTCAACACCGCATATTAAACGCCTAAGAATGTACCTGACTAGTAAGTATCTTAAAACCTATGGATTGCTAAGTGTCCGAAAGAGAATCAAGCATGTGTACAGGGGCATAAACACAGCAGTGATAGGATTGGAGAGGTTCGGTGAGCAAATGAAGAACCTTTGAAGTCATATTGTATGGTACCCATTCCACGGGTTTCAACTACCGAGGTTTAAGGTATTCTTCCTTCAGCTAAAACATGCATGTGGAACCCAAGTATGATCAACCATGTGAACGGGAGACGTGTTCAAATATGTCTCAGTTTTCCTCCCCTGGTACTCGGGTGCAACATTCCAGACGCTTTACTAACACTCTCCCCACTTGGAGAGTCAGCGCCTTTAACCTCCTGTTTGGCCCAGTTTGCAATTTCTGCGGAAGATGAACAGGAATAGCGAGAACCAATGAGAGACTAGCTGGAGGTGTCTGGACGGGCAAATTTAACTCTCATTTCCCACCAGGAAGAGGAAATAACCAGAGGCTCAGCGTGCCGTGCCGGAACCAGATTAGGGCCTGAAGCCATCCTGCGGTGTTGCGGCCAGGTCACAAGAAAGCGAGTTGAAGAAAGGAGCTCAGGGGCACTGTAATTCACAAACCTGCAGAGTTATAAATGACAGCTATCGTCCAAAAATAGACTGAAGTAAGGCTGCCAAGAGGACTTGAAAGCGGGGCAGAATTGCAGGAAACCGATTTCAGGAGGTTGACTGGAATTGCATTGAAAGCATAGGAAAAGGCACAATGTACAGAATGATGCACTTGGCCAAAAAGGGCGTATGCGTTTTTTCCTGAATATATTCAGGAAAAAACGCATACGCCCTTTTTGGCCAACCCAGCAAGCTTGCAAAGGAAATCTGCACTACAATGAAGTCTCACTTCCCCCCCGGTCAAAAGGGCCATCTGAAAAAAGTGTAAAATCCAGAAAGGCAGGACAGGCCATGGAGAACTGGGAGCCTTGTTATGCTGATGGGCGGGATGTAAATTGCCAACAACCACTCGGGAGAAGTGTATGGTGTTTCCTGAAACATCTAAAAAACAAAGCAACAGAACCTAGGGCACTTCCACTTATGGTCCTATAGCTTAGGGAAATTAAAATCAAAAAGACACAGCCACCCCAAAGTTTGGAACGGCTCTGTTTACAAGAACCTCGTTTACAGTACAAGTTCAACATCGCAGAAAGTGAAAAATGGATAAAGAATTTGTGGTATTTACGTACAAAGCAATATCACTCAGCAATGAAATCTGTGTCATCAGGCCCGTAGCAGCATAATGAGTGGATTCAGGTACGATGATTCTAACTGAAATAAGTCACACAGAAAAAGAAACATCATAAGATATCACTAATACACGGAATGTAAACTTGGCTACACAGGAACTGCATTCCAAAACAGAACAGGGTCTCAAATTTAGAAAACCAACTTATGCTTGCTTAAGGTGAAAGGTGAGTTGGGGTGCTGCATAAAACCAGAGATTGAAATGAGCACAGATAAAGTTCCTTAAGCCAAATATGGAATAGACAAGAGCTACTCCTTGCTCAACGAAATGGACACAAAACCCCATATTAAACGCCTAAGAATGCACCTGACTAGTAAGTATCGTAAAACCTATGGATTGCTATGTCTCCGAAAGAGAATCAAGCGCGTGTACAGGGGCATAAACGCAGCAGTGATAGGATTGGAGAGGTTCGTGAGCAAATGAAGACCCTTTGAAGTCATATTGCATGGTACCCATTCCACGGGTTTCAAATACCCAGGTTTAAGGTATTCTTCCTTCATCTAAAACATGCATGTGGAACCTAGAGTATGATCAACCATGTGATCGGGAGACGTGTTCAAATATGTCTCAGTTTTCGTACCCTGGTACTCGGGTGCAACATTCCAGACGCTTTACTAACACTCTCCCCACTTGGAGAGTCAGTCCCTTTAACCTCCTGTTTGGCCCAGTTTGCAATTTCTGTGGAAGATGAACAGGAATAGCGAGAACCAATGAGAGGCTAGCTGGAGGTGTCTGGACGGGCAAATTTAACTCTCATTTCCCACCAGGAAGAGGAATTAACCAAAGGCTCAGCGTGCCGTGCCAGAACCAGATTAGGGCCTGAAGACATCCTGCGGTGTTGCGGCCAGCTCACAAGAAAGCGAGTTGAAGAAAGGAGCTCAGGGGCACTGCAATTCACAAACCTGCAGAGTTATAAATGACAGCTATCGTCCAAAAATAGACTGAAGTAAGGCTGCCAAGAGGACTTGAAAGCGGGGCAGAATTGCAGGAAACCGATTTCAGGAGGTAGACTGGAATTGCATTGAAAGCATAGGAAAAGAGGCAGAACGTCCACAATGATGCACTTGGCCAAAAAGGGCGTATGCGTTTTTTCCTGAATATATTCAGGAAAAAACGCATACGCCCTTTTTGGCCAACCAAGCAAGCTTGCAAAGGAAATCTGCACTACAATGAAGTCTCACTTCCCCCCGGTCAAAAGGGACATCTGAAAAAAGTGTAAAATCCAGAAAGGCAGGACAGGCCATGGAGAACTGGGAGCCTTGTTATGCTGATGGGCGGGATGTAAATTGCCAACAGACACTCCGGAGAAGTGTATGGTGTTTCCTGAAACATCTAAAAAACAAAGCAACAGAGCCTAGGGCACTTCCACTTATGGTCCTATAGCTTAGGGAAATTAAAATCAAAAAGACACAGCCACCCCAAAGTTTGGAACGGCTCTGTTTACAAGAACCTCGTTTTCAGTACAAGTTCAACATCTCAGAAAGTGAAAAATGGATAAAGAAGTTGCGGTATTTACTTACAAAGCAATATCACTCAGCAATGAAATCTATGTCACCAGGCCATTAGCAGCACAATGAGTGGATTCAGGTATGATGATTCTAACTGAAATAAGTCACACAGAAAAAGAAACATCATAAGATATCAGTAATACACGGAATGGAAACTTGGCTACACAGGAACTGAATTACAGAACAGAACAGGGACTCAAATTTAGAAAACCAACTTATGCTTGCTTAAGGGTAAAGGTGAGTAGGGGTGCTGCATAAAACCAGAGATTGAAATGAGCACAGATAAAGTTCCTTAAGCCAAATATGGAATAGACAAGAGCTACTCCTTGCTCAACGAAATGGACTCAACACCCCATATTAAACGCCTAAGAATGTACCTGACTAGTAAGTATCTTAAAACCTATGGATTGCTATGTCTCCGAAAGAGAATCAAGCATGTGTACAGGGGCATAAACGCAGCAGTGATAGGATTGGAGAGGTTCGGTGAGCAAATGAAGACCCTTTGAAGTCATATTGCATGGTACCCATTACACGGCTCTTAACTCTCCAGGTTTAAGGTATTCTTCCTTCAGCTAAAACATGCATGTGGAACCCAAGTATGATCAATCATGTGAACGGGAGACGTGTTCAAATATGTCTCAGTTTTCCTCCCCTGGTACTCGGGTGCAACATTCCAGACGCTTTACTAACACTCTCCCCACTTGGAGAGTCAGCGCCTTTAACCTCCTGTTTGGCCCAGTTTGCAATTTCTGCGGAAGATGAACAGGAATAGCGAGAACCAATGAGAGACTAGCTGGAGGTGTCTGGACGGGCAAATTTAACTCTCATTTCCCACCAGGAAGAGGAAATAACCAAAGGCTAAGCGTGCCGTGCCGGAACCAGATTAGGGCCTGAAGCCATCCTGCGGTGTTGCGGCCAGCTCACAAGAAAGCGAGTTGAAGAAAGGAGCTCAGGGACACTGTAATTCACAAACCTGCAGAGTTATAAATGACAGCTATCATCCAAAAATAGACTGAAGTAAGGCTGCCAAGAGGACTTGAAAGCAGGGCAGAATTGCAGGAAACCGATTTCAGGAGGTAGACTGGAATTGCATTGAAAGCATAGGAAAAGAGGCAGAACGTCCACAATGATGCACTTGGCCAAAAAGGGCGTATGCGTTTTTTCCTGAATATATTCAGGAAAAAACGCATACGCCCTTTTTGGCCAACCAAGCAAGCTTGCAAAGGAAATCTGCACTACAATGAAGTCTCACTTCCCCCGGTCAAAAGGGCCATCTGAGAAAAGTGTAAAATCCAGAAAGGCAGGACAGGCCATGGAGAACTGGGAGCCTTGTTATGCTGATGGGCGGGATGTAAATTGCCAACAGACACTGCGGAGAAGTGTATGGTGTTTCCTGAAACATCTAAAAAACAAAGCAACAGAGCCTAGGGCACTTCCACTTATGGTCCTATAGTTTAGGGAAATTAAAATCAAAAAGACACAGCCACCCCAAAGTTTGGGACGCCTCTGTTTACAAGAACCTCGTTTACCGTACAAGTTCAATATCACAGAAAGTGAAAAATGGATAAAGAACTTGTGGTACTTACGTACAATGCAGTATCACTCAGCAATGAAATCTATGTCATCAGGCCCGTAGCAGCATAATGAGTGGATTCAGGTACGATGATTCTAACTGAAATAAGTCACACAGAAAAAGAAACATCATAAGATATCACTAATACACGGAATGTAAACTTGGCTACACAGGAACTGAATTCCAAAACAGAAGAGGGTCTCAAATTTAGAAAACCAACTTATGCTTGCTTAAGGGTAAAGGTGAGTTGTGGTGCTGCATAAAAGCAGAGATTGAAATGAGCACAGATAAAGTTCCTTAAGCCAAATATGGAATAGACAAGAGCTACTCCTTGCTCAACGAAATGGACTCAACACCCCATATTAAACGCCTAAGAATGTACCTGACTAGAAAGTATCTTAAAACCTATGGATTGCTATGTCTCCAAAAGAAAATCAACCGTGTGTACAGGGGCATAAACGCAGCAGTGATAGGATTGGAGAGGTTCGGTGAGCAAATGAAGACCCTTTGAAGTCATATTGCATGGTACCCATTCCAGGGGTCTCAACTCTCCAGGTTTAAGGTATTCTTCCTTCAGCTAAAACATGCATGTGGAACCCAGAGTATGATCAACCGTGTGAACGGGAGACGTGTTCAAATATGTCTCAGTTTTCCTCCCCTGGTACTCGGGTGCAACATTCCAGACGCTTTACTAACACTCTCCCCACTTGGAGAGTCAGCGCCTTTAACCTCCTGTTTGGCCCAGTTTGCAATTTCTGCGGAAGATGAACAGGAATAGCGAGAACCAATGAGAGACTAGCTGGAGGTGTCTGGACGGGCAAATTTAACTCTCATTTCCCACCAGGAAGAGGAAATAACCAAAGGCTAAGCGTGCCGTGCCGGAACCAGATTAGGGCCTGAAGCCATCCTGCGGTGTTGCGGCCAGCTCACAAGAAAGCGAGTTGAAGAAAGGAGCTCATGGACACTGTAATTCACAAACCTGCAGAGTTATAAATGACAGCTATCGTCCAAAAATAGACTGAAGTAAGGCTGCCAAGAGGACTTGAAAGCAGGGCAGAATTGCAGGAAACCGATTTCAGGAGGTAGACTGGAATTGCATTGAAAGCATAGGAAAAGAGGCAGAACGTCCACAATGATGCACTTGGCCAAAAAGGGCGTATGCGTTTTTTCCTGAATATATTCAGGAAAAAACGCATACGCCCTTTTTGGCCAACCAAGCAAGCTTGCAAAGGAAATCTGCACTACAATGAAGTCTCACTTCCCCCCGGTCAAAAGGGCCATCTGAGAAAAGTGTAAAATCCAGAAAGGCAGGACAGGCCATGGAGAACTGGGAGCCTTGTTATGCTGATGGGCGGGATGTAAATTGCCAACAGACACTCCGGAGAAGTGTATGGTGTTTCCTGAAACATCTAAAACACAAAGCAACAGAGCCTAGGGCACTTCCACTTATGGTCCTATAGCTTAGGGAAATTAAAATCAAAAAGACACAGCCACCCCAAAGTTTGGGACGCCTCTGTTTACAAGAACCTCGTTTACCGTACAAGTTCAATATCACAGAAAGTGAAAAATGGATAAAGAACTTGTGGTACTTACGTACAATGCAGTATCACTCAGCAATGAAATCTATGTCATCAGGCCCGTAGCAGCATAATGAGTGGATTCAGGTACGATGATTCTAACTGAAATAAGTCACACAGAAAAAGAAACATCATAAGATATCACTAATACACGGAATGTAAACTTGGCTACACAGGAACTGAATTCCAAAACAGAACAGGGTCTCAAATTTACAAAACCAACTTATGCTTGCTTAAGGGTAAAGGTGAGTTGTGGTGCTGCATAAAACCAGAGATTGAAATGAGCACAGATAAAGTTCCTTAAGCCAAATATGGAATAGACAAGAGCTACTCCTTGCTCAACGAAATGGACTCAACACCCCATATTAAACGCCTAAGAATGTACCTGACTAGTAAGTATTTTAAAACCTATGGATTGCTATGTCTCCAAAAGAGAATCAAGTGTGTGTACAGGGGCATAAACGCAGCAGTGATAGGATTGGAGAGGTTCGGTGAGCAAATGAAGACCCTTTGAAGACATATTGCATGGTACCCATTCCACGGGTCTCAACTCTCCAGGTTTAAGGTATTCTTCCTTCAGCTAAAACATGCATGTGGAACCCAGAGTATGATCAACCGTGTGAACGGGAGACGTGTTCAAATATGTCTCAGTTTTCCTCCCCTGGTACTCGGGTGCAACATTCCAAACGCTTTACTTACACTCTCCCCACTTGGAGAGTCAGCGCCTTTAACCTCCTGTTTGGCCCAGTTTGCAATTTCTGCGGAAGATGAACAGGAATAGCGAGAACCAATGAGAGGCTAGCTGGAGGTGTCTGGACGAGCAAATTTAACTCTCATTTCCCACCAGGAGGACGAAATAACCAAAGGCTCAGCGTGCCGTGCCGGAACCAGATTAGGGCCTGAAGCCATCCTGCGGTGTTGCGGCCAGCTCACAAGAAAGCGAGGTGAAGAAAGGAGCTCAGGGGCACTGTAATTCACAAACCTGCAGAGTTATAAATGACAGCTATCGTCCAAAAATAGACTGAAGTAAGGCTGCCAAGAGGACTTGAAAGCGGGGCAGAATTGCAGGAAACCGATTTCAGGAGGTAGACTGGAATTGCATTGAAAGCATAGGAAAAGAGGCAGAACGTCCACAATGATGCACTTGGCCAAAAAGGGCGTATGCGTTTTTTCCTGAATATATTCAGGAAAAAACGCATACGCCCTTTTTGGCCAACCAAGCAAGCTTGCAAAGGAAATCTGCACTACAATGAAGTCTCACTTCCCCCCGGTCAAAAGGGCCATCTGAAAAAAGTGTAAAATCCAGAAAGGCAGGACAGGCCATGGAGAACTGGGAGCCTTGTTATGCTGATGGGCGGGATGTAAATTGCCAACAGACACTCCGGAGAAGTGTATGGTGTTTCCTGAAACATCTAAAAAACAAAGCAACAGAGCCTAGGGCACTTCCACTTATGGTCCTATAGCTTAGGGAAATTAAAATCAAAAAGACACAGCCACCCCAAAGTTTGGAACGGCTCTGTTTACAAGAACCTCGTTTTCAGTACAAGTTCAACATCTCAGAAAGTGAAAAATGGATAAAGAAGTTGCGGTATTTACTTACAAAGCAATATCACTCAGCAATGAAATCTATGTCACCAGGCCATTAGCAGCACAATGAGTGGATTCAGGTATGATGATTCTAACTGAAATAAGTCACACAGAAAAAGAAACATCATAAGATATCAGTAATACACGGAATGGAAACTTGGCTACACAGGAACTGAATTACAGAACAGAACAGGGACTCAAATTTAGAAAACCAACTTATGCTTGCTTAAGGGTAAAGGTGAGTAGGGGTGCTGCATAAAACCAGAGATTGAAATGAGCACAGATAAAGTTCCTTAAGCCAAATATGGAATAGACAAGAGCTACTCCTTGCTCAACGAAATGGACTCAACACCCCATATTAAACGCCTAAGAATGTACCTGACTAGTAAGTATCTTAAAACCTATGGATTGCTATGTCTCCGAAAGAGAATCAAGCATGTGTACAGGGGCATAAACGCAGCAGTGATAGGATTGGAGAGGTTCGGTGAGCAAATGAAGACCCTTTGAAGTCATATTGCATGGTACCCATTACACGGGTCTTAACTCTCCAGGTTTAAGGTATTCTTCCTTCAGCTAAAACATGCATGTGGAACCCAAGTATGATCAATCATGTGAACGGGAGACGTGTTCAAATATGTCTCAGTTTTCCTCCCCTGGTACTCGGGTGCAACATTCCAGACGCTTTACTAACACTCTCCCCACTTGGAGAGTCAGCGCCTTTAACCTCCTGTTTGGCCCAGTTTGCAATTTCTGCGGAAGATGAACAGGAATAGCGAGAACCAATGAGAGACTAGCTGGAGGTGTCTGGACGGGCAAATTTAACTCTCATTTCCCACCAGGAAGAGGAAATAACCAAAGTCTCAGCGTGCCGTGCCGGAACCAGATTAGGGCCTGAAGCCATCCTGCGGTGTTGCGGCCAGCTCACAAGAAAGCGAGTTGAAGAAAGGAGCTCAGGGACACTGTAATTCACAAACCTGCAGAATTATAAATGACAGCTATCGTCCAAAAATAGACTGAAGTAAGGCTGCCAAGAGGACTTGAAAGCGGGGCAGAATTGCAGGAAACCGATTTCAGGAGGTAGACTGGAATTGCATTGAAAGCATAGGAAAAGAGGCAGAACGTCCACAATGATGCACTTGGCCAAAAAGGGCGTATGCGTTTTTTCCTGAATATATTCAGGAAAAAACGCATACGCCCTTTTTGGCCAACCAAGCAAGCTTGCAAAGGAAATCTGCACTACAATGAAGTCTCACTTCCCCCCGGTCAAAAGGGCCATCTGAAAAAAGTGTAAAATCCAGAAAGGCAGGACAGGCCACGGAGAACTGGGAGCCTTGTTATGCTGATGGGCGGGATGTAAATTGCCAACAGACACTCGGGAGAAGTGTATGGTGTTTCCTGAAACATCTAAAAAACAAAGCAACAGAGCCTAGGGCACTTCCACTTATGGTCCTATAGCTTAGGGAAATTAAAATCAAAAAGACACAGCCACCCCAAAGTTTGGGACGCCTCTGTTTACAAGAACCTCGTTTACCGTACAAGTTCAATATCACAGAAAGTGAAAAATGGATAAAGAACTTGTGGTACTTACGTACAATGCAGTATCACTCAGCAATGAAATCTATGTCATCAGGCCCGTAGCAGCATAATGAGTGGATTCAGGTACGATGATTCTAACTGAAATAAGTCACACAGAAAAAGAAACATCATAAGATATCACTAATACACGGAATGTAAACTTGGCTACACAGGAACTGAATTCCAAAACAGAACAGGGTCTCAAATTTAGAAAACCAACTTATGCTTGCTTAAGGGGAAAGGTGAGTTGGGGTGCTGCATAAAACCAGAGATTGAAATGAGCACAGATAAAGTTCCTTAAGCCAAATATGGAATAGACAAGAGCTACTCCTTGCTCAACGAAATGGACTCAACACCCCATATTAAACGCCTAAGAATGTACCTGACTAGTAAGTATCTTAAAACCTATGGATTGCTATGTCTCCAAAAGAGAATCAAGCGTGTGTACAGGGGCATAAACGCAGCAGTGATAGGATTGGAGAGGTTCGGTGAGCAAATGAAGACCCTTTGAAGTCATATTGCATGGTACCCATTCCACGGGTCTCAACTCTCCAGGTTTAAGGTATTCTTCCTTCAGCTAAAACATGCATGTGGAACCCAGAGTATGATCAACCATGTGAACGGGAGACGTGTTCAAATATGTCTCAGTTTTCCTCCCCTGGTACTCGGGTGCAACATTCCAGACGCTTTACTAACACTCTCCCCACTTGGAGAGTCAGTGCCTTTAACCTCCTGTTTGGCCCAGTTTGCAATTTCTGCGGAAGATGAACAGGAATAGCGAGAACCAATGAGAGACTAGCTGGAGGTGTCTGGACGGGCAAATTTAACTCTCATTTCCCACCAGGAAGAGGAAATAACCAAAGGCTAAGCGTGCCGTGCCGGAACCAGATTAGGGCCTGAAGCCATCCTGCGGTGTTGCGGCCAGCTCACAAGAAAGCGAGTTGAAGAAAGGAGCTCAGGGACACTGTAATTCACAAACCTGCAGAGTTATAAATGACAGCTATCGTCCAAAAATAGACTGAAGTAAGGCTGCCAAGAGGACTTGAAAGCGGGGCAGAATTGCAGGAAACCGATTTCAGGAGGTAGACTGGAATTGCATTGAAAGCATAGGAAAAGAGGCAGAACGTCCACAATGATGCACTTGGCCAAAAAGGGCGTATGCGTTTTTTCCTGAATATATTCAGGAAAAAACGCATACGCCCTTTTTGGCCAACCAAGCAAGCTTGCAAAGGAAATCTGCACTACAATGAAGTCTCACTTCCCCCCGGTCAAAAGGGCCATCTGAAAAAAGTGTAAAATCCAGAAAGGCAGGACAGGCCATGGAGAACTGGGAGCCTTGTTATGCTGATGGGCGGGATGTAAATTGCCAACAACCACTCGGGAGAAGTGTATGGTGTTTCCTGAAACATCTAAAAAACAAATCAACAGAGCCTAGGGCTCTTCCACTTATGGTCCTATAGCTTAGGGAAATTAAAATAAAAAAGACACAGCCACCCCAAAGTTTGAAACGGCTCTGTTTACAAGAACCTCGTTTACAGTACAAGTTCAACATCGCAGAAAGTGAAAAATGGATAAAGAAGTTGTGGTATTTACTTACAAAGCAATATCACTCAGCAATGAAATCTGTGTCATCAGGCCCTTAGCAGCACAATGAGTGGATTCAGGTATGATGATTCTAACTGAAGTAAGTCACACAGAAAAAGAAACATCATAAGATATCAGTAATACACGGAATGTAAGCTTGGCTATACAGGAACTGAATTACAGAACAGAACAGGGTCTCAAATTTAGAAAACCAACTTATGCTTGCTTAAGGGGAAAGGTGAATTGGGGTGCTGCATAACCAGAGATCGAAATGAGCACAGATAAAGTTCCTTAAGCCAAATATGGAATAGACAAGAGCTACTCCTTGCTCAACGAAATGGACTCAACACCGCATATTAAACGCCTAAGAATGTACCTGACTAGTAAGTATCTTAAAACCTATGGATTGCTAAGTGTCCGAAAGAGAATCAAGCATGTGTACAGGGGCATAAACACAGCAGTGATAGGATTGGAGAGGTTCGGTGAGCAAATGAAGAACCTTTGAAGTCATATTGTATGGTACCCATTCCACGGGTTTCAACTACCGAGGTTTAAGGTATTCTTCCTTCAGCTAAAACATGCATGTGGAACCCAAGTATGATCAACCATGTGAACGGGAGACGTGTTCAAATATGTCTCAGTTTTCCTCCCCTGGTACTCGGGTGCAACATTCCAGACGCTTTACTAACACTCTCCCCACTTGGAGAGTCAGCGCCTTTAACCTCCTGTTTGGCCCAGTTTGCAATTTCTGCGGAAGATGAACAGGAATAGCGAGAACCAATGAGAGACTAGCTGGAGGTGTCTGGACGGGCAAATTTAACTCTCATTTCCCACCAGGAAGAGGAAATAACCAGAGGCTCAGCGTGCCGTGCCGGAACCAGATTAGGGCCTGAAGCCATCCTGCGGTGTTGCGGCCAGGTCACAAGAAAGCGAGTTGAAGAAAGGAGCTCAGGGGCACTGTAATTCACAAACCTGCAGAGTTATAAATGACAGCTATCGTCCAAAAATAGACTGAAGTAAGGCTGCCAAGAGGACTTGAAAGCGGGGCAGAATTGCAGGAAACCGATTTCAGGAGGTTGACTGGAATTGCATTGAAAGCATAGGAAAAGGCACAATGTACAGAATGATGCACTTGGCCAAAAAGGGCGTATGCGTTTTTTCCTGAATATATTCAGGAAAAAACGCATACGCCCTTTTTGGCCAACCCAGCAAGCTTGCAAAGGAAATCTGCACTACAATGAAGTCTCACTTCCCCCCCGGTCAAAAGGGCCATCTGAAAAAAGTGTAAAATCCAGAAAGGCAGGACAGGCCATGGAGAACTGGGAGCCTTGTTATGCTGATGGGCGGGATGTAAATTGCCAACAACCACTCGGGAGAAGTGTATGGTGTTTCCTGAAACATCTAAAAAACAAAGCAACAGAACCTAGGGCACTTCCACTTATGGTCCTATAGCTTAGGGAAATTAAAATCAAAAAGACACAGCCACCCCAAAGTTTGGAACGGCTCTGTTTACAAGAACCTCGTTTACAGTACAAGTTCAACATCGCAGAAAGTGAAAAATGGATAAAGAATTTGTGGTATTTACGTACAAAGCAATATCACTCAGCAATGAAATCTGTGTCATCAGGCCCGTAGCAGCATAATGAGTGGATTCAGGTACGATGATTCTAACTGAAATAAGTCACACAGAAAAAGAAACATCATAAGATATCACTAATACACGGAATGTAAACTTGGCTACACAGGAACTGCATTCCAAAACAGAACAGGGTCTCAAATTTAGAAAACCAACTTATGCTTGCTTAAGGTGAAAGGTGAGTTGGGGTGCTGCATAAAACCAGAGATTGAAATGAGCACAGATAAAGTTCCTTAAGCCAAATATGGAATAGACAAGAGCTACTCCTTGCTCAACGAAATGGACACAAAACCCCATATTAAACGCCTAAGAATGCACCTGACTAGTAAGTATCGTAAAACCTATGGATTGCTATGTCTCCGAAAGAGAATCAAGCGCGTGTACAGGGGCATAAACGCAGCAGTGATAGGATTGGAGAGGTTCGTGAGCAAATGAAGACCCTTTGAAGTCATATTGCATGGTACCCATTCCACGGGTTTCAAATACCCAGGTTTAAGGTATTCTTCCTTCATCTAAAACATGCATGTGGAACCTAGAGTATGATCAACCATGTGATCGGGAGACGTGTTCAAATATGTCTCAGTTTTCGTACCCTGGTACTCGGGTGCAACATTCCAGACGCTTTACTAACACTCTCCCCACTTGGAGAGTCAGTCCCTTTAACCTCCTGTTTGGCCCAGTTTGCAATTTCTGTGGAAGATGAACAGGAATAGCGAGAACCAATGAGAGGCTAGCTGGAGGTGTCTGGACGGGCAAATTTAACTCTCATTTCCCACCAGGAAGAGGAATTAACCAAAGGCTCAGCGTGCCGTGCCAGAACCAGATTAGGGCCTGAAGACATCCTGCGGTGTTGCGGCCAGCTCACAAGAAAGCGAGTTGAAGAAAGGAGCTCAGGGGCACTGCAATTCACAAACCTGCAGAGTTATAAATGACAGCTATCGTCCAAAAATAGACTGAAGTAAGGCTGCCAAGAGGACTTGAAAGCGGGGCAGAATTGCAGGAAACCGATTTCAGGAGGTAGACTGGAATTGCATTGAAAGCATAGGAAAAGAGGCAGAACGTCCACAATGATGCACTTGGCCAAAAAGGGCGTATGCGTTTTTTCCTGAATATATTCAGGAAAAAACGCATACGCCCTTTTTGGCCAACCAAGCAAGCTTGCAAAGGAAATCTGCACTACAATGAAGTCTCACTTCCCCCCGGTCAAAAGGGACATCTGAAAAAAGTGTAAAATCCAGAAAGGCAGGACAGGCCATGGAGAACTGGGAGCCTTGTTATGCTGATGGGCGGGATGTAAATTGCCAACAGACACTCCGGAGAAGTGTATGGTGTTTCCTGAAACATCTAAAAAACAAAGCAACAGAGCCTAGGGCACTTCCACTTATGGTCCTATAGCTTAGGGAAATTAAAATCAAAAAGACACAGCCACCCCAAAGTTTGGAACGGCTCTGTTTACAAGAACCTCGTTTTCAGTACAAGTTCAACATCTCAGAAAGTGAAAAATGGATAAAGAAGTTGCGGTATTTACTTACAAAGCAATATCACTCAGCAATGAAATCTATGTCACCAGGCCATTAGCAGCACAATGAGTGGATTCAGGTATGATGATTCTAACTGAAATAAGTCACACAGAAAAAGAAACATCATAAGATATCAGTAATACACGGAATGGAAACTTGGCTACACAGGAACTGAATTACAGAACAGAACAGGGACTCAAATTTAGAAAACCAACTTATGCTTGCTTAAGGGTAAAGGTGAGTAGGGGTGCTGCATAAAACCAGAGATTGAAATGAGCACAGATAAAGTTCCTTAAGCCAAATATGGAATAGACAAGAGCTACTCCTTGCTCAACGAAATGGACTCAACACCCCATATTAAACGCCTAAGAATGTACCTGACTAGTAAGTATCTTAAAACCTATGGATTGCTATGTCTCCGAAAGAGAATCAAGCATGTGTACAGGGGCATAAACGCAGCAGTGATAGGATTGGAGAGGTTCGGTGAGCAAATGAAGACCCTTTGAAGTCATATTGCATGGTACCCATTACACGGCTCTTAACTCTCCAGGTTTAAGGTATTCTTCCTTCAGCTAAAACATGCATGTGGAACCCAAGTATGATCAATCATGTGAACGGGAGACGTGTTCAAATATGTCTCAGTTTTCCTCCCCTGGTACTCGGGTGCAACATTCCAGACGCTTTACTAACACTCTCCCCACTTGGAGAGTCAGCGCCTTTAACCTCCTGTTTGGCCCAGTTTGCAATTTCTGCGGAAGATGAACAGGAATAGCGAGAACCAATGAGAGACTAGCTGGAGGTGTCTGGACGGGCAAATTTAACTCTCATTTCCCACCAGGAAGAGGAAATAACCAAAGGCTAAGCGTGCCGTGCCGGAACCAGATTAGGGCCTGAAGCCATCCTGCGGTGTTGCGGCCAGCTCACAAGAAAGCGAGTTGAAGAAAGGAGCTCAGGGACACTGTAATTCACAAACCTGCAGAGTTATAAATGACAGCTATCATCCAAAAATAGACTGAAGTAAGGCTGCCAAGAGGACTTGAAAGCAGGGCAGAATTGCAGGAAACCGATTTCAGGAGGTAGACTGGAATTGCATTGAAAGCATAGGAAAAGAGGCAGAACGTCCACAATGATGCACTTGGCCAAAAAGGGCGTATGCGTTTTTTCCTGAATATATTCAGGAAAAAACGCATACGCCCTTTTTGGCCAACCAAGCAAGCTTGCAAAGGAAATCTGCACTACAATGAAGTCTCACTTCCCCCGGTCAAAAGGGCCATCTGAGAAAAGTGTAAAATCCAGAAAGGCAGGACAGGCCATGGAGAACTGGGAGCCTTGTTATGCTGATGGGCGGGATGTAAATTGCCAACAGACATTGCGGAGAAGTGTATGGTGTTTCCTGAAACATCTAAAAAACAAAGCAACAGAGCCTAGGGCACTTCCACTTATGGTCCTATAGTTTAGGGAAATTAAAATCAAAAAGACACAGCCACCCCAAAGTTTGGGACGCCTCTGTTTACAAGAACCTCGTTTACCGTACAAGTTCAATATCACAGAAAGTGAAAAATGGATAAAGAACTTGTGGTACTTACGTACAATGCAGTATCACTCAGCAATGAAATCTATGTCATCAGGCCCGTAGCAGCATAATGAGTGGATTCAGGTACGATGATTCTAACTGAAATAAGTCACACAGAAAAAGAAACATCATAAGATATCACTAATACACGGAATGTAAACTTGGCTACACAGGAACTGAATTCCAAAACAGAAGAGGGTCTCAAATTTAGAAAACCAACTTATGCTTGCTTAAGGGTAAAGGTGAGTTGTGGTGCTGCATAAAAGCAGAGATTGAAATGAGCACAGATAAAGTTCCTTAAGCCAAATATGGAATAGACAAGAGCTACTCCTTGCTCAACGAAATGGACTCAACACCCCATATTAAACGCCTAAGAATGTACCTGACTAGAAAGTATCTTAAAACCTATGGATTGCTATGTCTCCAAAAGAAAATCAACCGTGTGTACAGGGGCATAAACGCAGCAGTGATAGGATTGGAGAGGTTCGGTGAGCAAATGAAGACCCTTTGAAGTCATATTGCATGGTACCCATTCCAGGGGTCTCAACTCTCCAGGTTTAAGGTATTCTTCCTTCAGCTAAAACATGCATGTGGAACCCAGAGTATGATCAACCGTGTGAACGGGAGACGTGTTCAAATATGTCTCAGTTTTCCTCCCCTGGTACTCGGGTGCAACATTCCAGACGCTTTACTAACACTCTCCCCACTTGGAGAGTCAGCGCCTTTAACCTCCTGTTTGGCCCAGTTTGCAATTTCTGCGGAAGATGAACAGGAATAGCGAGAACCAATGAGAGACTAGCTGGAGGTGTCTGGACGGGCAAATTTAACTCTCATTTCCCACCAGGAAGAGGAAATAACCAAAGGCTAAGCGTGCCGTGCCGGAACCAGATTAGGGCCTGAAGCCATCCTGCGGTGTTGCGGCCAGCTCACAAGAAAGCGAGTTGAAGAAAGGAGCTCATGGACACTGTAATTCACAAACCTGCAGAGTTATAAATGACAGCTATCGTCCAAAAATAGACTGAAGTAAGGCTGCCAAGAGGACTTGAAAGCAGGGCAGAATTGCAGGAAACCGATTTCAGGAGGTAGACTGGAATTGCATTGAAAGCATAGGAAAAGAGGCAGAACGTCCACAATGATGCACTTGGCCAAAAAGGGCGTATGCGTTTTTTCCTGAATATATTCAGGAAAAAACGCATACGCCCTTTTTGGCCAACCAAGCAAGCTTGCAAAGGAAATCTGCACTACAATGAAGTCTCACTTCCCCCCGGTCAAAAGGGCCATCTGAGAAAAGTGTAAAATCCAGAAAGGCAGGACAGGCCATGGAGAACTGGGAGCCTTGTTATGCTGATGGGCGGGATGTAAATTGCCAACAGACACTCCGGAGAAGTGTATGGTGTTTCCTGAAACATCTAAAACACAAAGCAACAGAGCCTAGGGCACTTCCACTTATGGTCCTATAGCTTAGGGAAATTAAAATCAAAAAGACACAGCCACCCCAAAGTTTGGGACGCCTCTGTTTACAAGAACCTCGTTTACCGTACAAGTTCAATATCACAGAAAGTGAAAAATGGATAAAGAACTTGTGGTACTTACGTACAATGCAGTATCACTCAGCAATGAAATCTATGTCATCAGGCCCGTAGCAGCATAATGAGTGGATTCAGGTACGATGATTCTAACTGAAATAAGTCACACAGAAAAAGAAACATCATAAGATATCACTAATACACGGAATGTAAACTTGGCTACACAGGAACTGAATTCCAAAACAGAACAGGGTCTCAAATTTACAAAACCAACTTATGCTTGCTTAAGGGTAAAGGTGAGTTGTGGTGCTGCATAAAACCAGAGATTGAAATGAGCACAGATAAAGTTCCTTAAGCCAAATATGGAATAGACAAGAGCTACTCCTTGCTCAACGAAATGGACTCAACACCCCATATTAAACGCCTAAGAATGTACCTGACTAGTAAGTATTTTAAAACCTATGGATTGCTATGTCTCCAAAAGAGAATCAAGTGTGTGTACAGGGGCATAAACGCAGCAGTGATAGGATTGGAGAGGTTCGGTGAGCAAATGAAGACCCTTTGAAGACATATTGCATGGTACCCATTCCACGGGTCTCAACTCTCCAGGTTTAAGGTATTCTTCCTTCAGCTAAAACATGCATGTGGAACCCAGAGTATGATCAACCGTGTGAACGGGAGACGTGTTCAAATATGTCTCAGTTTTCCTCCCCTGGTACTCGGGTGCAACATTCCAAACGCTTTACTTACACTCTCCCCACTTGGAGAGTCAGCGCCTTTAACCTCCTGTTTGGCCCAGTTTGCAATTTCTGCGGAAGATGAACAGGAATAGCGAGAACCAATGAGAGGCTAGCTGGAGGTGTCTGGACGAGCAAATTTAACTCTCATTTCCCACCAGGAGGACGAAATAACCAAAGGCTCAGCGTGCCGTGCCGGAACCAGATTAGGGCCTGAAGCCATCCTGCGGTGTTGCGGCCAGCTCACAAGAAAGCGAGGTGAAGAAAGGAGCTCAGGGGCACTGTAATTCACAAACCTGCAGAGTTATAAATGACAGCTATCGTCCAAAAATAGACTGAAGTAAGGCTGCCAAGAGGACTTGAAAGCGGGGCAGAATTGCAGGAAACCGATTTCAGGAGGTAGACTGGAATTGCATTGAAAGCATAGGAAAAGAGGCAGAACGTCCACAATGATGCACTTGGCCAAAAAGGGCGTATGCGTTTTTTCCTGAATATATTCAGGAAAAAACGCATACGCCCTTTTTGGCCAACCAAGCAAGCTTGCAAAGGAAATCTGCACTACAATGAAGTCTCACTTCCCCCCGGTCAAAAGGGCCATCTGAAAAAAGTGTAAAATCCAGAAAGGCAGGACAGGCCATGGAGAACTGGGAGCCTTGTTATGCTGATGGGCGGGATGTAAATTGCCAACAGACACTCCGGAGAAGTGTATGGTGTTTCCTGAAACATCTAAAAAACAAAGCAACAGAGCCTAGGGCACTTCCACTTATGGTCCTATAGCTTAGGGAAATTAAAATCAAAAAGACACAGCCACCCCAAAGTTTGGAACGGCTCTGTTTACAAGAACCTCGTTTTCAGTACAAGTTCAACATCTCAGAAAGTGAAAAATGGATAAAGAAGTTGCGGTATTTACTTACAAAGCAATATCACTCAGCAATGAAATCTATGTCACCAGGCCATTAGCAGCACAATGAGTGGATTCAGGTATGATGATTCTAACTGAAATAAGTCACACAGAAAAAGAAACATCATAAGATATCAGTAATACACGGAATGGAAACTTGGCTACACAGGAACTGAATTACAGAACAGAACAGGGACTCAAATTTAGAAAACCAACTTATGCTTGCTTAAGGGTAAAGGTGAGTAGGGGTGCTGCATAAAACCAGAGATTGAAATGAGCACAGATAAAGTTCCTTAAGCCAAATATGGAATAGACAAGAGCTACTCCTTGCTCAACGAAATGGACTCAACACCCCATATTAAACGCCTAAGAATGTACCTGACTAGTAAGTATCTTAAAACCTATGGATTGCTATGTCTCCGAAAGAGAATCAAGCATGTGTACAGGGGCATAAACGCAGCAGTGATAGGATTGGAGAGGTTCGGTGAGCAAATGAAGACCCTTTGAAGTCATATTGCATGGTACCCATTACACGGGTCTTAACTCTCCAGGTTTAAGGTATTCTTCCTTCAGCTAAAACATGCATGTGGAACCCAAGTATGATCAATCATGTGAACGGGAGACGTGTTCAAATATGTCTCAGTTTTCCTCCCCTGGTACTCGGGTGCAACATTCCAGACGCTTTACTAACACTCTCCCCACTTGGAGAGTCAGCGCCTTTAACCTCCTGTTTGGCCCAGTTTGCAATTTCTGCGGAAGATGAACAGGAATAGCGAGAACCAATGAGAGACTAGCTGGAGGTGTCTGGACGGGCAAATTTAACTCTCATTTCCCACCAGGAAGAGGAAATAACCAAAGTCTCAGCGTGCCGTGCCGGAACCAGATTAGGGCCTGAAGCCATCCTGCGGTGTTGCGGCCAGCTCACAAGAAAGCGAGTTGAAGAAAGGAGCTCAGGGACACTGTAATTCACAAACCTGCAGAATTATAAATGACAGCTATCGTCCAAAAATAGACTGAAGTAAGGCTGCCAAGAGGACTTGAAAGCGGGGCAGAATTGCAGGAAACCGATTTCAGGAGGTAGACTGGAATTGCATTGAAAGCATAGGAAAAGAGGCAGAACGTCCACAATGATGCACTTGGCCAAAAAGGGCGTATGCGTTTTTTCCTGAATATATTCAGGAAAAAACGCATACGCCCTTTTTGGCCAACCAAGCAAGCTTGCAAAGGAAATCTGCACTACAATGAAGTCTCACTTCCCCCCGGTCAAAAGGGCCATCTGAAAAAAGTGTAAAATCCAGAAAGGCAGGACAGGCCACGGAGAACTGGGAGCCTTGTTATGCTGATGGGCGGGATGTAAATTGCCAACAGACACTCGGGAGAAGTGTATGGTGTTTCCTGAAACATCTAAAAAACAAAGCAACAGAGCCTAGGGCACTTCCACTTATGGTCCTATAGCTTAGGGAAATTAAAATCAAAAAGACACAGCCACCCCAAAGTTTGGGACGCCTCTGTTTACAAGAACCTCGTTTACCGTACAAGTTCAATATCACAGAAAGTGAAAAATGGATAAAGAACTTGTGGTACTTACGTACAATGCAGTATCACTCAGCAATGAAATCTATGTCATCAGGCCCGTAGCAGCATAATGAGTGGATTCAGGTACGATGATTCTAACTGAAATAAGTCACACAGAAAAAGAAACATCATAAGATATCACTAATACACGGAATGTAAACTTGGCTACACAGGAACTGAATTCCAAAACAGAACAGGGTCTCAAATTTAGAAAACCAACTTATGCTTGCTTAAGGGGAAAGGTGAGTTGGGGTGCTGCATAAAACCAGAGATTGAAATGAGCACAGATAAAGTTCCTTAAGCCAAATATGGAATAGACAAGAGCTACTCCTTGCTCAACGAAATGGACTCAACACCCCATATTAAACGCCTAAGAATGTACCTGACTAGTAAGTATCTTAAAACCTATGGATTGCTATGTCTCCAAAAGAGAATCAAGCGTGTGTACAGGGGCATAAACGCAGCAGTGATAGGATTGGAGAGGTTCGGTGAGCAAATGAAGACCCTTTGAAGTCATATTGCATGGTACCCATTCCACGGGTCTCAACTCTCCAGGTTTAAGGTATTCTTCCTTCAGCTAAAACATGCATGTGGAACCCAGAGTATGATCAACCATGTGAACGGGAGACGTGTTCAAATATGTCTCAGTTTTCCTCCCCTGGTACTCGGGTGCAACATTCCAGACGCTTTACTAACACTCTCCCCACTTGGAGAGTCAGTGCCTTTAACCTCCTGTTTGGCCCAGTTTGCAATTTCTGCGGAAGATGAACAGGAATAGCGAGAACCAATGAGAGACTAGCTGGAGGTGTCTGGACGGGCAAATTTAACTCTCATTTCCCACCAGGAAGAGGAAATAACCAAAGGCTAAGCGTGCCGTGCCGGAACCAGATTAGGGCCTGAAGCCATCCTGCGGTGTTGCGGCCAGCTCACAAGAAAGCGAGTTGAAGAAAGGAGCTCAGGGACACTGTAATTCACAAACCTGCAGAGTTATAAATGACAGCTATCGTCCAAAAATAGACTGAAGTAAGGCTGCCAAGAGGACTTGAAAGCGGGGCAGAATTGCAGGAAACCGATTTCAGGAGGTAGACTGGAATTGCATTGAAAGCATAGGAAAAGAGGCAGAACGTCCACAATGATGCACTTGGCCAAAAAGGGCGTATGCGTTTTTTCCTGAATATATTCAGGAAAAAACGCATACGCCCTTTTTGGCCAACCAAGCAAGCTTGCAAAGGAAATCTGCACTACAATGAAGTCTCACTTCCCCCCGGTCAAAAGGGCCATCTGAGAAAAGTGTAAAATCCAGAAAGGCAGGACAGGCCATGGAGAACTGGGAGCCTTGTTATGCTGATGGGCGGGATGTAAATTGCCAACAGACACTCGGGAGAAGTGTATGGTGTTTCCTGAAACATCTAAAAAACAAAGCAACAGAGCCTAGGGCACTTCCACTTATGGTCCTATAGCTTAGGGAAATTAAAATCAAAAAGACACAGCCACCCCAAAGTTTGGGACGCCTCTGTTTACAAGAACCTCGTTTACCGTACAAGTTCAATATCACAGAAAGTGAAAAATGGATAAAGAACTTGTGGTACTTACGTACAATGCAGTATCACTCAGCAATGAAATCTATGTCATCAGGCCCGTAGCAGCATAATGAGTGGATTCAGGTACGATGATTCTAACTGAAATAAGTCACACAGAAAAAGAAACATCATAAGATATCACTAATACACGGAATGTAAACTTGGCTACACAGGAACTGAATTCCAAAACAGAACAGGGTCTCAAATTTACAAAACCAACTTATGCTTGCTTAAGGGGAAAGGTGAGTTGTGGTGCTGCATAAAACCTGAGATTGAAATGAGCACAGATAAAGTTCCTTAAGCCAAATATGGAATAGACAAGAGCTACTCCTTGCTCAACGAAATGGACTCAACACCCCATATTAAACGCCTAAGAATGTACCTGACTAGTAAGTATCTTAAAACCTATGGATTGCTATGTTTCCAAAAGAGAATCAAGCGTGTGTACAGGGGCATAAACGCAGCAGTGATAGGATTGGAGAGGTTCGGTGAGCAAATGAAGACCCTTTGAAGACATATTGCATGGTACCCATTACACGGGTCTCAACTCTCCAGGTTTAAGGTATTCTTCCTTCAGCTAAAACATGCATGTGGAACCCAGAGTATGATCAACCGTGTGAACGGGAGACGTGTTCAAATATGTCTCAGTTTTCCTCCCCTGGTACTCGGGTGCAACATTCCAGACGCTTTACTTACACTCTCCCCACTTGGAGAGTCAGCGCCTTTAACCTCCTGTTTGGCCCAGTTTGCAATTTCTGCGGAAGATGAACAGGAATAGCGAGAACCAATGAGAGACTAGCTGGAGGTGTCTGGACGGGCAAATTTAACTCTCATTTCCCACCAGGAAGAGGAATTAACCAAAGGCTCAGCGTGCCGTGCCGGAACCAGATTAGGGCCTGAAGCCATCCTGCGGTGTTGCGGCCAGCTCACAAGAAAGCGAGTTGAAGAAAGGAGCTCAGGGGCACTGTAATTCACAAACCTGCAGAGTTATAAATGACAGCTATCGTCCAAAAATAGACTGAAGTAAGGCTGCCAAGAGGACTTGAAAGCGGGGCAGAATTGCAGGAAACCGATTTCAGGAGGTAGACTGGAATTGCATTGAAAGCATAGGAAAAGAGGCAGAACGTCCACAATGATGCACTTGGCCAAAAAGGGCGTATGCGTTTTTTCCTGAATATATTCAGGAAAAAACGCATACGCCCTTTTTGGCCAACCAAGCAAGCTTGCAAAGGAAATCTGCACTACAATGAAGTCTCACTTCCCCCCGGTCAAAAGGGCCATCTGAAAAAAGTGTAAAATCCAGAAAGGCAGGACAGGCCATGGAGAACTGGGAGCCTTGTTATGCTGATGGGCGGGATGTAAATTGCCAACAACCACTCGGGAGAAGTGTATGGTGTTTCCTGAAACATCTAAAAAACAAATCAACAGAGCCTAGGGCACTTCCACTTATGCTCCTATAGCTTAGGGAAATTAAAATAAAAAAGACACAGCCACCCCAAAGTTTGGAACGGCTCTGTTTACAAGAACCTCGTTTACAGTACAAGTTCAACATCGCAGAAAGTGAAAAATGGATAAAGAAGTTGTGGTATTTACTTACAAAGCAATATCACTCAGCAATGAAATCTGTGTCATCAGGCCCTTAGCAGCACAATGAGTGGATTCAGGTATGATGATTCTAACTGAAGTAAGTCACACAGAAAAAGAAACATCATAAGATATCAGTAATACACGGAATGTAAACTTGGCTACACAGGAACTGAATTACAGAACAGAACAGGGTCTCAAATTTAGAAAACCAACTTATGCTTGCTTAAGGGGAAAGGTGAGTTGGGGTGCTGCATAAAACCAGAGATTGAAATGAGCACAGATAAAGTTCCTTAAGCCAAATATGGAATAGACAAGAGCTACTCCTTGCTCAACGAAATGGACTCAAAACCCCATATTAAACGCCTAAGAATGTACCTGACTAGTAAGTATCTTAAAACCTATGGATTGCTATGTCTCCAAAAGAGAATCAAGCATGTGTACAGGGGCATAAACGCAGCAGTGATAGGATTGGAGAGGTTCGGTGAGCAAATGAAGACCCTTTGAAGTCATATTGCATGGTACCCATTACACAGGTCTTAACTCTCCAGGTTTAAGGTATTCTTCCTTCAGCTAAAACATGCATGTGGAACCCAGAGTATGATCAACCATGTGAACGGGAGACGTGTTCAAATATGTCTCAGTATTCCTCCCCTGGTACTCGGGTGCAACATTCCAGACGCTTTACTAACACTCTCCCCACTTGGAGAGTCAGTCCCTTTAACCTCCTGTTTGGCCCAGTTTGCAATTTCTGCGGAAGATGAACAGGAATAGCGAGAACCAATGAGAGACTACCTGGAGGTGTCTGGACGGGCAAATTTAACTCTCATTTCCCACCAGGAAGAGGAATTAACCAAAGGCTCAGCGTGCCGTGCCGGAACCAGATTAGGGCCTGAAGCCATCCTGCGGTGTTGCGGCCAGCTCACAAGAAAGCGAGTTGAAGAAAGGAGCTCAGGGGCACTGTAATTCACAAACCTGCAGAGTTATAAATGACAGCTATCGTCCAAAAATAGACTGAAGTAAGGCTGCCAAGAGGACTTGAAAGCGGGGCAGAATTGCAGGAAACCGATTTCAGGAGGTAGACTGGAATTGCATTGAAAGCATAGGAAAAGAGGCAGAACGTCCACAATGATGCACTTGGCCAAAAAGGGCGTATGCGTTTTTTCCTGAATATATTCAGGAAAAAACGCATACGCCCTTTTTGGCCAACCAAGCAAGCTTGCAAAGGAAATCTGCACTACAATGAAGTCTCACTTCCCCCCGGTCAAAAGGGCCATCTGAAAAAAGTGTAAAATCCAGAAAGGCAGGACAGGCCATGGAGAACTGGGAGCCTTGTTATGCTGATGGGCGGGATGTAAATTGCCAACAGACACTCGGGAGAAGTGTATGGTGTTTCCTGAAACATCTAAAAAACAAAGCAACAGAGCCTAGGGCACTTCCACTTATGGTCCTATAGCTTAGGGAAATTAAAATGAAAAAGACACAGCCACCCCAAAGTTTGGAATGGCTCTGTTTACAAGAACCTCGTTTACAGTACAAGTTCAACATCGCAGAAAGTGAAAAATGGATAAAGAAGTTGTGGTATTTACTTACAAAGCAATATCACTCAGCAATGAAATCTGTGTCATCAGGCCCTTAGCAGCACAATGAGTGGATTCAGGTATGATGATTCTAACTGAAATAAGTCACACAGAAAAAGAAACATCATAAGATATCAGTAATACACGGAATGTAAACTTGGCTACACAGGAACTGAATTACAGAACAGAACAGGGTCTCAAATTTAGAAAACCAACTTATGCTTGCTTAAGGGGAAAGGTGAGTTGGGGTGCTGCATAAAACCAGAGATTGAAATGAGCACAGATAAAGTTCCTTAAGCCAAATATGGAATAGACAAGAGCTACTCCTTGCTCAACGAAATGGACTCAACACCGCATATTAAACGCCTAAGAATGTACCTGACTAGTAAGTATCTTAAAACCTATGGATTGCTATGTCTCCGAAAGAGAATCAAGCATGTGTACAGGGGCATAAACGCAGCAGTGATAGGATTGGAGAGGTTCAGTGAGCAAATGAAGACCCTTTGAAGTCATATTGCATGGTACCCATTCCACGGGTTTCAACTACCCAGGTTTTAGGTATTCTTCCTTCAGCTAAAACATGCATGTGGAACCCAAGTATGATCAACCATGTGAACGGGAGACGTGTTCAAATATGTCTCAGTTATCTTCCCCTGGTACTCGGGTGCAACATTCCAGATGCTTTACTAATACTCTCCCCACTTGGAAAGTCAGTGCCTTTAACCTCCTGTTTGGCCCAGTTTGCAATTTCTGCGGAAGATGAACAGGAATAGCGAGAACCAATGAGAGGCTAGCTGGAGGTGTCTGGACGGGCAAATTTAACTCTCATTTCCCACCAGGAAGAGGAAATAACCAAAGGCTCAGCATGCCGTGCCGGAACCAGATTAGGGCCTGAAGACATCCTGCGGTGTTGCGGCCAGCTCAAAAGAAAGCGAGTTGAAGAAAGGAGCTCAGGGGCACTGTAATTCACAAACCTGCAGAGTTATAAATGACAGCTATCGTCCAAAAATAGACTGAAGTAAGGCTGCCAAGAGGACTTGAAAGCGGGGCAGAATTGCAGGAAACCGATTTCAGGAGGTAGACTGGAATTGCATTGAAAGCATAGGAAAAGAGGCAGAACGTCCACAATGATGCACTTGGCCAAAAAGGGCGTATGCGTTTTTTCCTGAATATATTCAGGAAAAAACGCATACGCCCTTTTTGGCCAACCAAGCAAGCTTGCAAAGGAAATCTGCACTACAATGAAGTCTCACTTCCCCCCGGTCAAAAGGGCCATCTGAAAAAAGTGTAAAATCCAGAAAGGCAGGACAGGCCATGGAGAACTGGGAGCCTTGTTATGCTGAAGGGCGGGATGTAAATTGCCAACAAACACTCGGGAGAAGTGTATGGTGTTTCCTGAAACATCTAAAAAACAAAGCAACAGAACCTAGGGCACTTCCACTTATGGTCCTATAGCTTAGGGAAATTAAAATCAAAAAGACACAGCCACCCCAAAGTTTGGAACGGCTCTGTTTACAAGAACCTCGTTTACAGTACAAGTTCAACATCGCAGAAAGTGAAAAATGGATAAAGAAGTTGTGGTATTTACGTACAAAGCAATATCACTCAGCAATGAAATCTGTGTCATCAGGCCCGTAGCAGCATAATGAGTGGATTCAGGTACGATGATTCTAACTGAAATAAGTCACACAGAAAGAGAAACATCATAAGATATCACAAATACACGGAATGTAAACCTGGCTACACAGGAACTGCATTCCAAAACAGAATAGGGTCTCAAATTTAGAAAACCAACTTATGCTTGCTTAAGGTGAAAGGTGAGTTGGGGTGCTGCATAAAACCAGAGATTGAAATGAGCACAGATAAAGTTCCTTAAGCCAAATATGGAATAGACAAGAGCTACTCCTTGCTCAACGAAATGGACTCAAAACCCCATATTAAACGCCTAAGAATGTACCTGACTAGTAAGTATCTTAAAACCTATGGATTGCTATGTCTCCAAAAGAGAATCAAGCATGTGTACAGGGGCATAAACGCAGCAGTGATAGGATTGGAGAGGTTCGGTGAGCAAATGAAGACCCTTTGAAGTCATATTGCATGGTACCCATTACACAGGTCTTAACTCTCCAGGTTTAAGGTATTCTTCCTTCAGCTAAAACATGCATGTGGAACCCAGAGTATGATCAACCATGACGGGAGACGTGTTCAAATATGTCTCAGTATTCCTCCCCTGGTACTCGGGTGCAACATTCCAGACGCTTTACTAACACTCTCCCCACTTGGAGAGTCAGTCCCTTTAACCTCCTGTTTGGCCCAGTTTGCAATTTCTGCGGAAGATGAACAGGAATAGCGAGAACCAATGAGAGACTACCTGGAGGTGTCTGGACGGGCAAATTTAACTCTCATTTCCCACCAGGAAGAGGAATTAACCAAAGGCTCAGCGTGCCGTGCCGGAACCAGATTAGGGCCTGAAGCCATCCTGCGGTGTTGCGGCCAGCTCACAAGAAAGCGAGTTGAAGAAAGGAGCTCAGGGGCACTGTAATTCACAAACCTGCAGAGTTATAAATGACAGCTATCGTCCAAAAATAGACTGAAGTAAGGCTGCCAAGAGGACTTGAAAGCGGGGCAGAATTGCAGGAAACCGATTTCAGGAGGTAGACTGGAATTGCATTGAAAGCATAGGAAAAGAGGCAGAACGTCCACAATGATGCACTTGGCCAAAAAGGGCGTATGCGTTTTTTCCTGAATATATTCAGGAAAAAACGCATACGCCCTTTTTGGCCAACCAAGCAAGCTTGCAAAGGAAATCTGCACTACAATGAAGTCTCACTTCCCCCCGGTCAAAAGGGCCATCTCAAAAAAGTGTAAAATCCAGAAAGGCAGGACAGGCCATGGAGAACTGGGAGCCTTGTTATGCTGATGGGCGGGATGTAAATTGCCAACAACCACTCGGGAGAAGTGTATGGTGTTTCCTGAAACATCTAAAAAACAAAGCAACAGAGCCTAGGGCACTTCCACTTATGGTCCTATAGCTTAGGGAAATTAAAATGAAAAAGACACAGCCACCCCAAAGTTTGGAATGGCTCTGTTTACAAGAACCTCGTTTACAGTACAAGTTCAACATCGCAGAAAGTGAAAAATGGATAAAGAAGTTGTGGTATTTACTTACAAAGCAATATCACTCAGCAATGAAATCTGTGTCATCAGGCCCTTAGCAGCACAATGAGTGGATTCAGGTATGATGATTCTAACTGAAATAAGTCACACAGAAAAAGAAACATCATAAGATATCAGTAATACACGGAATGTAAACTTGGCTACACAGGAACTGAATTACAGAACAGAACAGGGTCTCAAATTTAGAAAACCAACTTATGCTTGCTTAAGGGGAAAGGTGAGTTGGGGTGCTGCATAAAACCAGAGATTGAAATGAGCACAGATAAAGTTCCTTAAGCCAAATATGGAATAGACAAGAGCTACTCCTTGCTCAACGAAATGGACTCAACACCGCATATTAAACGCCTAAGAATGTACCTGACTAGTAAGTATCTTAAAACCTATGGATTGCTATGTCTCCGAAAGAGAATCAAGCATGTGTACAGGGGCATAAACGCAGCAGTGATAGGATTGGAGAGGTTCAGTGAGCAAATGAAGACCCTTTGAAGTCATATTGCATGGTACCCATTCCACGGGTTTCAACTACCCAGGTTTTAGGTATTCTTCCTTCAGCTAAAACATGCATGTGGAACCCAAGTATGATCAACCATGTGAACGGGAGACGTGTTCAAATATGTCTCAGTTATCTTCCCCTGGTACTCGTGTGCAACATTCCAGACGCTTTACTAATACTCTCCCCACTTGGAAAGTCAGTGCCTTTAACCTCCTGTTTGGCCCAGTTTGCAATTTCTGCGGAAGATGAACAGGAATAGCGAGAACCAATGAGAGGCTAGCTGGAGGTGTCTGGACGGGCAAATTTAACTCTCATTTCCCACCAGGAAGAGGAAATAACCAAAGGCTCAGCATGCCGGGCCGGAACCAGATTAGGGCCTGAAGCCATCCTGCGGTGTTGCGGCCAGCTCAAAAGAAAGCGTGTTGAAGAAAGCAGCTCAGGGGCACTGTAATTCACAAACCTGCAGAGTTATAAATGACAGCTATCGTCCAAAAATAGACTGAAGTAAGGCTGCCAAGAGGACTTGAAAGCGGGGCAGAATTGCAGGAAACTGATTTCAGGAGGTAGACTGGAATTGCATTGAAAGCATAGGAAAAGAGGCAGAACGTCCACAATGATGCACTTGGCCAATAAGGGCGTATGCGTTTTTTCCTGAATATATTCAGGAAAAAACGCATACGCCCTTTTTGGCCAACCAAGCAAGCTTGCAAAGGAAATCTGCACTACAATGAAGTCTCACTTCCCCCCAGTCAAAAGGGCCATCTGAAAAAAGTGTAAAATCCAGAAAGGCAGGACAGGCCATGGAGAACTGGGAGCCTTGTTATGCTGAAGGGTGGGATGTAAATTGCCAACAAACACTCGGGAGAAGTGTATGGTGTTTCCTGAAACATCTAAAAAACAAAGCAACAGAGCCTAGGGCACTTCCACTTATGGTCCTATAACTTAGGGAATTTAAAATCAAAAAGACACAGCCACCCCAAAGTTTGGAACGGCTCTGTTTACAAGAACCTCGTTTACAGTACAAGTTCAACATCGCAGAAAGTGAAAAATGGATAAAGAAGTTGTGGTATTTACTTACAAAGCAATATCACTCAGCAATGAAATCTGTGTCATCAGGCCCTTAGCAGCACAATGAGTGGATTCAGGTATGATGATTCTAACTGAAATAAGTCACACAGAAAAAGAAACATCATAAGATATCAGTAATACACGGAATGTAAACTTGGCTACACAGGAACTGAATTACAGAACAGAACAGGGTCTCAAATTTAGAAAACCAACTTATGCTTGCTTAAGGGGAAAGGTGAGTTGGGGTGCTGCATAAAACCAGAGATTGAAATGAGCACAGATAAAGTTCCTTAAGCCAAATATGGAATAGACAAGAGCTACTCCTTGCTCAACGAAATGGACTCAACACCGCATATTAAACGCCTAAGAATGTACCTGACTAGTAAGTATCTTAAAACCTATGGATTGCTATGTCTCCGAAAGAGAATCAAGCATGTGTACAGGGGCATAAACGCAGCAGTGATAGGATTGGAGAGGTTCGGTGAGCAAATGAAGACCCTTTGAAGTCATATTGCATGGTACCCATTCCACGGGTTTCAAATACCCAGGTTTAAGGTATTCTTCCTTCAGCTAAAACATGCATGTGGAACCCAAGTATGATCAACCATGTGAACGGGAGACGTGTTCAAATATGTCTCAGTTTTCCTCCCCTGGTACTCGGGTGCAACATTCCAGACGCTTTACTAACACTCTCCCCACTTGGAGACTCAGCGCCTTTAACCTCCTGTTTGGCCCAGTTTGCAATTTCTGCGGAAGATGAACAGGAATAGCGAGAACCAATGAGAGACTAGCTGGAGGTGTCTGGACGGGCAAATTTAACTCTCATTTCCCACCAGGAAGAGGAAATAACCAAAGGCTCAGCGTGCCGTGCCGGAATCAGATTAGGGCCTGAAGCCATCCTGCGGTGTTGCGGCCAGCTCAAAAGAAAGCGAGTTGAAGAAACGAGCTCAGGGGCACTGTAATTCACAAACCTGCAGAGTTATAAATGACAGCTATCGTCCAAAAATAGACTGAAGTAAGGCTGCCAAGAGGACTTGAAAGTGGGGCAGAATTGCAGGAAACCGATTTCAGGAGGTAGACTGGAATTGCATTGAAAGCATAGGAAAAGAGGCAGAACGTCCACAATGATGCACTTGGCCAAAAAGGGCGTATGCGTTTTTTCCTGAATATATTCAGGAAAAAACGCATGCGCCCTTTTTGGCCAACCAAGCAAGCTTGCAAAGGAAATCTGCACTACAATGAAGTCTCACTTCCCCCCGGTCAAAAGGGCCATCTGAAAAAAGTGTAAAATCCAGAAAGGCAGGACAGGCCATGGAGAACTGGGAGCCTTGTTATGCTGATGGGCGGGATGTAAATTGCCAACAACCACTCGGGAGAAGTGTATGGTGTTTCCTGAAACATCTAAAAAACAAAGCAACAGAACCTAGGGCACTTCCACTTATGGTCCTATAGCTTAGGGAAATTAAAATCAAAAAGACACAGCCACCCCAAAGTTTGGAACGGCTCTGTTTACAAGAACCTCGTTTACAGTACAAGTTCAACATCGCAGAAAGTGAAAAATGGATAAAGAAGTTGTAGTATTTACGTACAAAGCAATATCACTCAGCAATGAAATCTGTGTCATCAGGCCCGTAGCAGCATAATGAGTGGATTCAGGTACGATGATTCTAACTGAAATAAGTCACACAGAAAGAGAAACATCATAAGATATCACTAATACACGGAATGTAAACTTGGCTACACAGGAACTGCATTCCAAAACAGAACAGGGTCTCAAATTTAGAAAACCAACTTATGCTTGCTTAAGGGGAAAGGTGAGTTGGGGTGCTGCATAAAACCAGAGATTGAAATGAGCACAGATAAAGTTCCTTAAGCCAAATATGGAATAGACAAGAGCTACTCCTTGCTCAACGAAATGGACTCAACACCGCATATTAAACGCCTAAGAATGTACCTGACTAGTAAGTATCTTAAAACCTATGGATTGCTATGTCTCCGAAAGAGAATCAAGCATGTGTACAGGGGCATAAACGCAGCAGTGATAGGATTGGAGAGGTTCAGTGAGCAAATGAAGACCCTTTGAAGTCATATTGCATGGTACCCATTCCACGGGTTTCAACTACCCAGGTTTTAGGTATTCTTCCTTCAGCTAAAACATGCATGTGGAACCCAAGTATGATCAACCATGTGAACGGGAGACGTGTTCAAATATGTCTCAGTTATCTTCCCCTGGTACTCGTGTGCAACATTCCAGACGCTTTACTAATACTCTCCCCCTTGGAAAGTCAGTGCCTTTAACCTCCTGTTTGGCCCAGTTTGCAATTTCTGCGGAAGATGAACAGGAATAGCGAGAACCAATGAGAGACTAGCTGGAGGTGTCTGGACGGGCAAATTTAACTCTCATTTCCCACCAGGAAGAGGAAATAACCAAAGGCTCAGCATGCCAGGCCGGAACCAGATTAGGGCCTGAAGCCATCCTGCGGTGTTGCGGCCAGCTCAAAAGAAAGCGTGTTGAAGAAAGCAGCTCAGGGGCACTGTAATTCACAAACCTGCAGAGTTATAAATGACAGCTATCGTCCAAAAATAGACTGAAGTAAGGCTGCCAAGAGGACTTGAAAGCGGGGCAGAATTGCAGGAAACCGATTTCAGGAGGTAGACTGGAATTGCATTGAAAGCATAGGAAAAGAGGCAGAACGTCCACAATGATGCACTTGGCCAATAAGGGCCTATGCGTTTTTTCCTGAATATATTCAGGAAAAAACGCATACGCCCTTTTTGGCCAACCAAGCAAGCTTGCAAAGGAAATCTGCACTACAATGAAGTCTCACTTCCCCCCAGTCAAAAGGGCCATCTGAAAAAAGTGTAAAATCCAGAAAGGCAGGACAGGCCATGGAGAACTCGGAGCCTTGTTATGCTGAAGGGTGGGATGTAAATTGCCAACAAACACTCGGGAGAAGTGTATGGTGTTTCCTGAAACATCTAAAAAACAAAGCAACAGAGCCTAGGGCACTTCCACTTATGGTCCTATAGCTTAGGGAATTTAAAATCAAAAAGACACAGCCACCCCAAAGTTTGGAACGGCTCTGTTTACAAGAACCTCGTTTACAGTACAAGTTCAACATCGCAGAAAGTGAAAAATGGATAAAAAAGTTGTGGTATTTACTTACAAAGCAATATCACTCAGTAATGAAATCTGTGTCATCAGGCCCTTAGCAGCACAATGAGTGGATTCAGGTATGATGATTCTAACTGAAATAAGTCACACAGAAAAAGAAACATCATAAGATATCAGTAATACACGGAATGTAAACTTGGCTACACAGGAACTGAATTACAGAACAGAACAGGGTCTCAAATTTAGAAAACCAACTTATGCTTGCTTAAGGGGAAAGGTGAGTTGGGGTGCTGCATAAAACCAGAGATTGAAATGAGCACAGATAAAGTTCCTTAAGCCAAATATGGAATAGACAAGAGCTACTCCTTGCTCAACGAAATGGACTCAACACCGCATATTAAACGCCTAAGAATGTACCTGACTAGTAAGTATCTTAAAACCTATGGATTGCTATGTCTCCGAAAGAGAATCAAGCATGTGTACAGGGGCATAAACGCAGCAGTGATAGGATTGGAGAGGTTCGGTGAGCAAATGAAGACCCTTTGAAGTCATATTGCATGGTACCCATTCCACGGGTTTCAAATACCCAGGTTTAAGGTATTCTTCCTTCAGCTAAAACATGCATGTGGAACCCAAGTATGATCAACCATGTGAACGGGAGACGTGTTCAAATATGTCTCAGTTTTCCTCCCCTGGTACTCGGGTGCAACATTCCAGACGCTTTACTAACACTCTCCCCACTTGGAGACTCAGCGCCTTTAACCTCCTGTTTGGCCCAGTTTGCAATTTCTGCGGAAGATGAACAGGAATAGCGAGAACCAATGAGAGACTAGCTGGAGGTGTCTGGACGGGCAAATTTAACTCTCATTTCCCACCAGGAAGAGGAAATAACCAAAGGCTCAGCGTGCCGTGCCGGAATCAGATTAGGGCCTGAAGCCATCCTGCGGTGTTGCGGCCAGGTCACAAGAAAGCGAGTTGAAGAAACGAGCTCAGGGGCACTGTAATTCACAAACCTGCAGAGTTATAAATGACAGCTATCGTCCAAAAATAGACTGAAGTAAGGCTGCCAAGAGGACTTGAAAGCGGGGCAGAATTGCAGGAAACCGATTTCAGGAGGTAGACTGGAATTGCATTGAAAGCATAGGAAAAGAGGCAGAACGTCCACAATGATGCACTTGGCCAAAAAGGGCGTATGCGTTTTTTCCTGAATATATTCAGGAAAAAACGCATGCGCCCTTTTTGGCCAACCAAGCAAGCTTGCAAAGGAAATCTGCACTACAATGAAGTCTCACTTCCCCCCGGTCAAAAGGGCCATCTGAAAAAAGTGTAAAATCCAGAAAGGCAGGACAGGCCATGGAGAACTGGGAGCCTTGTTATGCTGATGGGCGGGATGTAAATTGCCAACAACCACTCGGGAGAAGTGTATGGTGTTTCCTGAAACATCTAAAAAACAAAGCAACAGAACCTAGGGCACTTCCACTTATGGTCCTATAGCTTAGGGAAATTAAAATCAAAAAGACACAGCCACCCCAAAGTTTGGAACGGCTCTGTTTACAAGAACCTCGTTTACAGTACAAGTTCAACATCGCAGAAAGTGAAAAATGGATAAAGAAGTTGTAGTATTTACGTACAAAGCAATATCACTCAGCAATGAAATCTGTGTCATCAGGCCCGTAGCAGCATAATGAGTGGATTCAGGTACGATGATTCTAACTGAAATAAGTCACACAGAAAGAGAAACATCATAAGATATCACTAATACACGGAATGTAAACTTGGCTACACAGGAACTGCATTCCAAAACAGAACAGGGTCTCAAATTTAGAAAACCAACTTATGCTTGCTTAAGGGGAAAGGTGAGTTGGGGTGCTGCATAAAACCAGAGATTGAAATGAGCACAGATAAAGTTCCTTAAGCCAAATATGGAATAGACAAGAGCTACTCCTTGCTCAACGAAAAAGACTCAAAACCCCATATTAAACGCCTAAGAATGTACCTGACTAGTAAGTATCTTAAAACCTATGGACTGCTATGTCTCCAAAAGAGAATCAAGCGTGTGTACAGGGGCACAAACGCAGCAGTGATAGGATTGGAGAGGTTCGGTGAGCAAATGAAGACCCTTTGAAGTCATATTGTATGGTACCCATTACACGGGTCTCAACTCTCCAGGTTTAAGGTATTCTTCCTTCAGCTAAAACATGCATGTGGAACCCAGAGTATGATCAACCATGTGAACGGGAGACGTGTTCAAATATGTCTCAGTTTTCCTCCCCTGGTACTCGGGTGCAACATTCCAGACGCTTTACTAACACTCTCCCGACTTGGAGAGTCAGTCCCTTTAACCTCCTGTTTGGCCCAGTTTGCAATTTCTGCGGAAGATGAACAGGAATAGCGAGAACCAATGAGAGGCTAGCTGGAGGTGTCTGGACGGGCAAATTTAACTCTCATTTCCCACCAGGAAGAGGAATTAACCAAAGGCACAGCATGCCGGGCCGGAACCAGATTAGGGCCTGAAGCCATCCTGCGGTGTTGTGGCCAGGTCACAAGAAAGCGAGTTGAAGAAAGGAGCTCAGGGGCACTGCAATTCACAAACCTGCAGAGTTATAAATGACAGCTATCGTCCAAAAATAGACTGAAGTAAGGCTGCCAAGAGGACTTGAAAGCGGGGCAGAATTGCAGGAAACCGATTTCAGGAGGTAGACTGGAATTGCATTGAAAGCATAGGAAAAGAGGCAGAACGTCCACAATGATGCACTTGGCCAAAAAGGGCGTATGCGTTTTTTCCTGAATATATTCAGGAAAAAACGCATACGCCCTTTTTGGCCAACCAAGCAAGCTTGCAAAGGAAATCTGCACTACAATGAAGTCTCACTTCTCCCCGGTCAAAAGGGCCGTCTGAAAAAAGTGTAAAATCCAGAAAGGCAGGACAGGCCATGGAGAACTGGGAGCCTTGTTATGCTGATGGGCGGGATGTAAATTGCCAACAGACACTCAGGAGAAGTGTATGGTGTTTCCTGAAACATCTAAAAAACAAAGCAACAGAGCCTAGGGCACTTCCGCTTATGGTCCTATAGCTTAGGGAAATTAAAATCAAAAAGACACAGCCACCCCAAAGTTTGGGACGCCTCCGTTTACAAGAACATCGTTTACCGTACAAGTTCAATATCACAGAAAGTGAAAAATGCATAAAGAACTTGTGGTACTTACGTACAATGCAGTATCACTCAGCAATGAAATCTATGTCATCAGGCCCGTAGCAGCATAATGAGTGGATTCAGGTACGATGATTCTAACTGAAATAAGTCACACAGAAAATGAAACATCATAAGATATCAGTAATACACGGAATGTAAACTTGGCTACACAGGAACTGCATTCCAAAACAGAACAGGGTCTCAAATTTAGAAAACCAACTTATGCTTGCTTAAGGGGAAAGGTGAATTGGGGTGCTGCATAACCAGAGATCGAAATGAGCACAGATAAAGTTCCTTAAGCCAAATATGGAATAGACAAGAGCTACTCCTTGCTCAACGAAATGGACTCAACACCGCATATTAAACGCCTAAGAATGTACCTGACTAGTAAGTATCTTAAAACCTATGGATTGCTATGTCTCCGAAAGAGAATCAAGCATGTGTACAGGGGCATAAACGCAGCAGTGATAGGATTGGAGAGGTTCGGTGAGCAAATGAAGAACCTTTGAAGTCATATTGTATGGTACCCATTCCACGGGTTTCAACTACCGAGGATTAAGGTATTCTTCCTTCAGCTAAAACATGCATGTGGAACCCAAGTATGATCAACCATGTGAACGGGAGACGTGTTCAAATATGTCTCAGTTTTCCTCCCCTGGTACTCGGGTGCAACATTCCAGACGCTTTACTAACACTCTCCCCACTTGGAGAGTCAGCGCCTTTAACCTCCTGTTTGGCCCAGTTTGCAATTTCTGCGGAAGATGAACAGGAATAGCGAGAACCAATGAGAGACTAGCTGGAGGTGTCTGGACGGGCAAATTTAACTCTCATTTCCCACCAGGAAGAGGAAATAACCAAAGGCACAGCGTGCCGTGCCGGAACCAGATAAGGGCCTGAAGCCATCCTGCGGTGTTGCGGCCAGGTCACAAGAGAGCGAGTTGAAGAAACGAGCTCAGGGGCACTGTAATTCACAAACCTGCAGAGTTATAAATGACAGCTATCGTCCAAAAATACACTGAAGTAAGGCTGCCAAGAGGACTTGAAAGCGGGGCAGAATTGCAGGAAACCGATTTCAGGAGGTAGACTGGAATTGCATTGAAAGCATAGGAAAAGAGGCAGAACGTACACAATGATGCACTTGGCCAAAAAGGGCGTATGCGTTTTTTCCTGAATATATTCAGGAAAAAACGCATACGCCCTTTTTGGCCAACCAAGCAAGCTTGCAAAGGAAATCTGCACTACAATGAAGTCTCACTTCCCCCTGGTCAAAAGGGCCATCTGAAAAAAGTGTAAAATCCAGAAAGGCAGGACAGGCCATGGAGAACTGGGAGCCTTGTTATGCTGATGGCCGGGATGTAAATTGCCAACAACCACTCGGGAGAAGTGTATGGTGTTTCCTGAAACATCTAAAAAACAAAGCAACAGAACCTAGGGCACTTCCACTTATGGTCCTATAGCTTAGGGAAATTAAAATCAAAAAGACACAGCCACCCCAAAGTTTGGAACAGCTCTGTTTACAAGAACCTCGTTTACAGTACAAGTTCAACATCGCAGAAAGTGAAAAATGGATAAAGAAGTTGTGGTATTTACGTACAAAGCAATATCACTCAGCAATGAAATCTGTGTCATCAGGCCCGAAGCAGCATAATGAGTGGATTCAGGTACGATGATTCTAACTGAAATAAGTCACACAGAAAGAGAAACATCATAAGATATCACTAATACACGGAATGTAAACTTGGCTACACAGGAACTGCATTCCAAAACAGAACAGGGTCTCAAATTTAGAAAACCAACTTATGCTTGCTTAAGGTGAAAGGTGAGTTGGGGTGCTGCATAAAACCAGAGATTGAAATGAGCACAGATAAAGTTCCTTAAGCCAAATAAGGAATAGACAAGAGCTACTCCTTGCTCAACGAAATGGACACAAAACCCCATATTAAACGCCTAAGAATGCACCTGACTAGTAAGTATCGTAAAACCTATGGATTGCTATGTCTCCGAAAGAGAATCAAGCGTGTGTACAGGGGCATAAACGCAGCAGTGATAGGATTGGAGAGGTTCGTGAGCAAATGAAGACCCTTTGAAGTCATATTGCATGGTACCCATTCCACGGGTTTCAACTACCCAGATTTAAGGTATTCTTCCTTCATCTAAAACATGCATGTGGAACCTAGAGTATGATCAACCATGTGATTGGGAGACGTGTTCAAATATGTCTCAGTTTTCGTACCCTGGTACTCGGGTGCAACATTCCAGATGCTTTACTAACACTCTCCCCACTTGGAGAGTCAGTCCCTTTAACCTCCTGTTTGGCCCAGTTTGCAATTTCTGTGGAAGATGAACAGGAATAGCGAGAACCAATGAGAGGCTAGCTGGAGGTGTCTGGATGGGCAAATTTAACTCTCATTTCCCACCAGGAAGAGGAATTAACCAAAGGCTCAGCGTGCCGTGCCAGAACCAGATTAGGGCCTGAAGACATCCTGCGGTGTTGCGGCTAGGTCACAAGAAAGCGAGTTGAAGAAAGGAGCTCAGGGGCACTGCAATTCACAAACCTGCAGAGTTATAAATGACAGCTATCGTCCAAAAATAGACTGAAGTAAGGCTGCCAAGAGGACTTGAAAGCGGGGCAGAATTGCAGGAAACCGATTTCAGGAGGTAGACTGGAATTGCATTGAAAGCATAGGAAAAGAGGCAGAACGTACACAATGATGCACTTGGCCAAAAAGGGCGTATGCGTTTTTTCCTGAATATATTCAGGAAAAAACGCATACGCCCTTTTTGGCCAACCAAGCAAACTTGCAAAGGAAATCTGCACTACAATGAAGTCTCACTTCTCCCAGGTCAAAAGGGCCATCTGAAAAAAGTGTAAACTCCAGAAAGGCAGGACAGGCCATGGAGAACTGGGAGCCTTGTTATGCTGATGGGCGGGATGTAAATTGCCAACAGACACTCAGGAGAAGTGTATGGTGTTTCCTGAAACATCTAAAAAACAAAGCATCAGAGCCTAGGGCACTTCCACTTATGGTCCTATAGCTTAGGGAAATTAAAATCAAAAAGACACAGCCACCCCAAAGTTTGGGACGCCTCCGTTTACAAGAACCTCGTTTACCGTACAAGTTCAATATCACAGAAAGTGAAAAATGGATAAAGAACTTGTGGTACTTACGTACAATGCAGTATCACTCAGCAATGAAATCTATGTTATCAGGCCCGTAGCAGCATAATGAGTGGATTCAGGTACGATGATTCTACCTGAAATAAGTCACACAGAAAAAGAAACATCATAAGATATCAGTAATACACGGAATGTAAACTTGGCTACACAGGAACTGCATTCCAAAACAGAACAGGGTCTCAAATTTAGAAAACCAACTTATGCTTGCTTAAGGGGAAAGGTGAGTTGGGGTGCTGCATAAAACCAGAGATTGAAATGAGCACAGGTAAAGTTCCTTAAGCCAAATATGGAATAGACAAGAGCTACTCCTTGCTCAACGAAATGGACTCAAAACCCCATATTAAACGCCTAAGAATGTACCTGACTAGTAAGTATCTTAAAACCTATGGATTGCTATGTCTCCAAAAGAGAATCAAGCATGTGTACAGGGGCATAAACGCAGCAGTGATAGGATTGGAGAGGTTCGGTGAGCAAATGAAGACCCTTTGAAGTCATATTGCATGGTACCCATTACACGGGTCTTAACTCTCCAGGTTTAAGGTATTCTTCCTTCAGCTAAAACATGCATGTGGAACCCAGAGTATGATCAACCATGTGAACGGGAGACGTGTTCAAATATGTCTCAGTTTTCCTCCCCTGGTACTCGGGTGCAACATTCCAGACGCTTTACTAACACTCTCCCGACTTGGAGAGTCAGCACCTTTAACCTCCTGTTTGGCCCAGTTTGCAATTTCTGCGGAAGATGAACAGGAATAGCGAGAACCAATGAGAGGCTAGCTGGAGGTGTCTGGACGGGCAAATTTAACTCTCATTTCCCACCAGGAAGAGGAATTAACCAAAGGCTCAGCATGCCGGGCCGGAACCAGATTAGGGCCTGAAGCCATCCTGCGGTGTTGTGGCCAGGTCACAAGAAAGCGAGTTGAAGAAAGGAGTTCAGGGGCACTGCAATTCACAAACCTGCAGAGTTATAAATGACAGCTATCGTCCAAAAATAGACTGAAGTAAGGCTGCCAAGAGGACTTGAAAGCAGGGCAGAATTGCAGGAAACCGATTTCAGGAGGTAGACTGGAATTGCATTGAAAGCATAGGAAAAGAGGCAGAACGTCCACAATGATGCACTTGGCCAAAAAGGGCGTATGCGTTTTTTCCTGAATATATTCAGGAAAAAACGCATACGCCCTTTTTGGCCAACCAAGCAAGCTTGCAAAGGAAATCTGCACTACAATGAAGTCTCACTTCCCCCCGGTCAAAAGGGCCATCTGAAAAAAGTGTAAAATCCAGAAAGGCAGGACAGGCCATGGAGAACTGGGAGCCTTGTTATGCTGATGGGCGGGATGTAAATTGCCAACAGACACTCAGGAGAAGTGTATGGTGTTTCCTGAAACATCTAAAAAACAAAGCAACAGAGCCTAGGGCACTTCCGCTTATGGTCCTATATCTTAGGGAAATTAAAATGAAAAAGACACAGCCACCCCAAAGTTTGGGACGCCTCCGTTTACAAGAACCTCGTTTACCGTACAAGTTCAATATCACAGAAAGTGAAAAATGGATAAAGAACTTGTGGTACTTACGTACAATGCAGTGTCACTCAGCAATGAAATCTATGTCATCAGGCCCGTAGCAGCATAATGAGTGGATTCAGGTACGATGATTCTAACTGAAATAAGTCACACAGAAAAAGAAACATCATAAGATATCACTAATACACGGAATGTAAACTTGGCTACACAGGAACTGCATTCCAAAACAGAACAGGGTCTCAAATTTAGAAAACCAACTTATGCTTGCTTAAGGTGAAAGGTGAGTTGGGGTGCTGCATAAAACCAGAGATTGAAATGAGCACAGATAAAGTTCCTTAAGCCAAATATGGAATAGACAAGAGCTACTCCTTGCTCAACGAAATGGACACAAAACCCATATTAAACGCCTAAGAATGCACCTGACTAGTAAGTATCTTAAAACCTATGGATTGCTATGTCTCCGAAAGAGAATCAAGCATGTGTACAGGGGCATAAACGCAGCAGTGATAGGATTGGAGAGGTTCGGTGAGCAAATGAAGACCCTTTGAAGTCATATTGCATGGTACCCATTCCACGGGTTTCAACTACCCAGGTTTAAGGTATTCTTCCTTCATCTAAAACATGCATGTGGAACCTAGAGTATGATCAACCATGTGATCGGGAGACGTGTTCAAATATATCTCAGTTTTCGTACCCTGCTACTCGGGTGCAACATTCCAGATGCTTTACTAACACTCTCCCCACTTGGAGAGTCAATCCCTTTAACTTCCTGTTTGGCCCAGTTTGCAATTTCTGTGGAAGATGAACAGGAATAGCGAGAACCAATGAAAGACTAGCTGGAGGTGTCTGGACGGGCAAATTTAACTCTCATTTCCCAACAGGAAGAGGAAATAACCAAAGGCTCAGCGTGCCGTGCCGGAACCAGATTAGGGCCTGAAGCCATCCTGCGGTGTTGCGGCCAGCTCAAAAGAAACCGAGTTGAAGAAAGGAGCTCAGGGGCACTGTAATTCACAAACCTGCAGAGTTATAAATGACAGCTATCGTCCAAAAATAGACTGAAGTAAGGCTGCCAAGAGGACTTGAAAGCGGGGCAGAATTGCAGGAAACCGATTTCAGGAGGTAGACTGGAATTGCATTGAAAGCATAGGAAAAGAGGCAGAACGTCCACAATGATGCACTTGGCCAAAAAGGGCGTATGCGTTTTTTCCTGAATATATTCAGGAAAAAACGCATACGCCCTTTTTGGCCAACCAAGCAAGCTTGCAAAGGAAATCTGCACTACAATGAAGTCTCACTTCCCCCCGGTCAAAAGGGCCATCTGAAAAAAGTGTAAAATCCAGAAAGGCAGGACAGGCCATGGAGAACTGGGAGCCTTGTTATGCTGATGGGCGGGTTGTAAATTGCCAACAACCACTCGGGAGAAGTGTATGGTGTTTCCTGAAACATCTAAAAAACAAAGCAACAGAGCCTAGGGCACTTCCACTTATGGTCCTATAGCTTAGGGAATTTAAAATCAAAAAGACACAGCCACCCCAAAGTTTGGAACGGCTCTGTTTACAAGAACCTCGTTTACAGTACAAGTTCAACATCGCAGAAATCGAAAAATGGATAAAAAAGTTGTCGTATTTACTTACAAAGCAATATCACTCAGCAATGAAATCTGTGTCATCAGGCCCTTAGCAGCACAATGAGTGGATTCAGGTATGATGATTCTAACTGAAATAAGTCACACAGAAAAAGAAACATCATAAGATATCAGTAATACACGGAATGTAAACTTGGCTACACAGGAACTGAATTACAGAACAGAACAGGGTCTCAAATTTAGAAAACCAACTTATGCTTGCTTAAGGGGAAAGGTGAGTTGGGGTGCTGCATAAAACCAGAGATTGAAATGAGCACAGATAAAGTTCCTTAAGCCAAATATGGAATAGACAAGAGCTACTCCTTGCTCAACGAAATGGACTCAACACCGCATATTAAACGCCTAAGAATGTACCTGATTAGTAAGTATCTTAAAACCTATGGATTGCTATGTCTCTGAAAGAGAATCAAGCATGTGTACAGGGGCATAAACGCAGCAGTGATAGGATTCGAGAGGTTCGGTGAGCAAATGAAGACACTTTGAAGTCATATTGCATGGTACCCATTCCACGGGTTTCAACTACCCAGGTTTTAGGTATTCTTCCTTCAGCTAAAACATGCATGTGGAACCCAAGTATGATCAACCATGTGAACGGGAGACGTGTTCAAATATGTCTCAGTTTTCCTCCCCTGGTACTCGGGTGCAACATTCCAGACGCTTTACTAACACTCTCCCGACTTGGAGAGTCAGCACCTTTAACCTCCTGTTTGGCCCAGTTTGCAATTTCTGCGGAAGATGAACAGGAATAGCGAGAACCAATGAGAGGCTAGCTGGAGGTGTCTGGACGGGCAAATTTAACTCTCATTTCCCACCAGGAAGAGGAAATAACCAAAGGCTCAGCGTGCCGTGCCGGAACCAGATTAGGGCCTGAAGCCATCCTGCGGTGTTGCGGCCAGCTCACAAGAAAGCGAGTTGAAGAAAGGAGCTCAGGGGCACTGTAATTCACAAACCTGCAGAGTTATAAATGACAGCTATCGTCCAAAAATAGACTGAAGTAAGGCTGCCAAGAGGACTTGAAAGCGGGGCAGAATTGCAGGAAACCGATTTCAGGAGGTAGACTGGAATTGCATTGAAAGCATAGGAAAAGAGGCAGAACGTCCACAATGATGCACTTGGCCAAAAAGGGCGTATGCGTTTTTTCCTGAATATATTCAGGAAAAAACGCATACGCCCTTTTTGGCCAACCAAGCAAGCTTGCAAAGGAAATCTGCACTACAATGAAGTCTCACTTCCCCCCGGTCAAAAGGGCCATCTGAAAAAAGTGTAAAATCCAGAAAGGCAGGACAGGCCATGGAGAACTGGGAGCCTTGTTATGCTGATGGGCGGGATGTAAATTGCCAACAACCACTCGGGAGAAGTGTATGGTGTTTCCTGAAACATCTGAAAAACAAAGCAACAGAGCCTAGGGCACTTCCACTTATTGTCCTATAGCTTAGGGAAATTAAAATAAAAAAGACACAGCCACCCCAAAGTTTGGAACGGCTCTGTTTACAAGAACCTCGTTTACAGTACAAGTTCAACATCGCAGAAAGTGAAAAATGGATAAAGAACTTGTGGTACTTACGTACAATGCAGTATCACTCAGCAATGAAATCTATGTCATCAGGCCCGTAGCAGCATAATGAGTGGATTCAGGTACGATGATTCTAACTGAAATAAGTCACACAGAAAAAGAAACATCATAAGATATCACTAATACACGGAATGTAAACTTGGCTACACAGGAACTGAATTACAGAACAGAACAGGGTCTCAAATTTAGAAAACCAACTTATGCTTGCTTAAGGGTAAAGGTGAGTTGGGGTGCTGCATAAAAACAGAGATTGAAATGAGCACAGATAAAGTTCCTTAAGCCAAATATGGAATAGACAAGAGCTACTCCTTGCTCAACGAAATGGACTCAACACCGCATATTAAATGCCTAAGAATGTACCTGACTAGTAAGTATCTTAAAACCTATGGATTGCTATGTCTCCGAAAGAGAATCAAGCATGTGTACAGGGGCATAAACGCAGCAGTGATAGGATTGGAGAGGTTCGGTGAGCAAATGAAGACCCTTTGAAGTCATATTGCATGGTACCCATTCCACGGGTTTCAACTACCCAGGTTTAAGGTATTCTTCCTTCAGCTAAAACATGCATGTGGAACCTAGAGTATGATCAACCATGTGATCGGGAGACGTGTTCAAATATGTCTCAGTTTTCGTACCCTGCTACTCGGATGCAACATTCCAGACGCTTTACTAACACTCTCCCCACTTGGAGAGTCAGCGCCTTTAACCTCCTGTTTGGCCCAGTTTGCAATTTCTGTGGAAGATGAACAGGAATAGCGAGAACCAATGAGAGACTAGCTGGAGGTGTCTGGATGGGCAAATTTAACTCTCATTTCCCACCAGGAAGAGGAATTAACCAAAGGCTCAGCGTGCCGTGCCAGAACCAGATTAGGGCCTGAAGACATCCTGCGGTGTTGCGGCCAGGTCACAAGAAAGCGAGTTGAAGAAAGGAGCTCAGGGGCACTGTAATTCACAAACCTGCAGAGTTATAAATGACAGCTATCGTCCAAAAATAGACTGAAGTAAGGCTGCCAAGAGGACTTGAAAGCGGGGCAGAATTGCAGGAAACCGATTTCAGGAGGTAGACTGGAATTGCATTGAAAGCATAGGAAAAGAGGCAGAACGTCCACAATGATGCACTTGGCCAAAAAGGGCGTATGCGTTTTTTCCTGAATATATTCAGGAAAAAACGCATACGCCCTTTTTGGCCAACCAAGCAAGCTTGCAAAGGAAATCTGCACTACAATGAAGTCTCACTTCCCCCCGGTCAAAAGGGCCATCTGAAAAAAGTGTAAAATCCAGAAAGGCAGGACAGGCCATGGAGAACTGGGAGCCTTGTTATGCTGATGGCCGGGACGTAAATTGCCAACAACCACTCGGGAGAAGTGTATGGTGTTTCCTGAAACATCTAAAAAACAAAGCAACAGAGCCTAGGGCACTTCCACTTATGGTCCTATAGCTTAGGGAATTTAAAATCAAAAAGACACAGCCACCCCAAAGTTTGGAACGGCTCTGTTTACAAGAACCTCGTTTACAGTACAAGTTCAACATCGCAGAAAGTGAAAAATGGATAAAGAAGTTGTGGTATTTACTTACAAAGCAATATCACTCAGCAATGAAATCTGTGTCATCAGGCCCTTAGCAGCACAATGAGTGGATTCAGGTATGATGATTCTAACTGAAATAAGTCACACAGAAAAAGAAACATCATAAGATATCACTAATACACGGAATGTAAACTTGGCTACACAGGAACTGAATTACAGAACAGAACAGGGTCTCAAATTTAGAAAACCAACTTATGCTTGCTTAAGGGGAAAGGTGAGTTGGGGTGCTGCATAAAACCAGAGATTGAAATGAGCACAGATAAAGTTCCTTAAGCCAAATATGGAATAGACAAGAGCTACTCCTTGCTCAACGAAATGGACTCAACACCGCATATTAAACGCCTAAGAATGTACCTGACTAGTAAGTATCTTAAAACCTATGGATTGCTATGTCTCCGAAAGAGAATCAAGCATGTGTACAGGGGCATAAACGCAGCAGTGATAGGATTGGAGAGGTTCGGTGAGCAAATGAAGACCCTTTGAAGTCATATTGCATGGTACCCATTCCACGGGTTTCAAATACACAGGTTTAAGGTATTCTTCCTTCAGCTAAAACATGCATGTGGAACCCAAGTATGATCAACCATGTGAACGGGAGACGTGTTCAAATATGTCTCAGTTTTCCTCCCCTGGTACTCGGGTGCAACATTCCAGACGCTTTACTAACACTCTCCCCACTTGGAGAGTCAGTCCCTTTAACCTCCTGTTTGGCCCAGTTCGCAATTTCTGCGGAAGATGAACAGGAATAGCGAGAACGAATGAGAGACTAGCTGGAGGTGTCTGGACGGGCAAATTTAACTCTCATTTCCCACCAGGAAGAGGAATTAACCAAAGGCTCAGCATGCCGTGCCGGAACCAGATTAGGGCCTGAAGCCATCCAGCGGTGTTGCGGCCAGCTCACAAGAAAGCGAGTTGAAGAAAGGAGCTCAGGGGCACTGTAATTCACAAACCTGCAGAGTTATAAATGACAGCTATCGTCCAAAAATAGACTGAAGTAAGGCTGCCAAGAGGACTTGAAAGCGGGGCAGAATTGCAGGAAACCGATTTCAGGAGGTAGACTGGAATTGCATTGAAAGCATAGGAAAAGAGGCAGAACGTCCACAATGATGCACTTGGCCAAAAAGGGCGTATGCGTTTTTTCCTGAATATATTCAGGAAAAAACGCATACGCCCTTTTTGGCCAACCAAGCAAGCTTGCAAAGGAAATCTGCACTACAATGAAGTCTCACTTCCCCCCGGTCAAAAGGGCCATCTGAAAAAAGTGTAAAATCCAGAAAGGCAGGACAGGCCATGGAGAACTGGGAGCCTTGTTATGCTGAAGGGCGGGATGTAAATTGCCAACAACCACTCGGGAGAAGTGTATGGTGTTTCCTGAAACATCTAAAAAACAAAGCAACAGAACCTAGGGCACTTCCACTTATGGTCCTATAGCTTAGGGAAATTAAAATCAAAAAGACACAGCCACCCCAAAGTTTGGAACGGCTCTGTTTACAAGAACCTCGTTTACAGTACAAGTTCAACATCGCAGAAAGTGAAAAATGGATAAAGAAGTTGTGGTATTTACTTACAAAGCAATATCACTCAGCAATGAAATCTGTGTCATCAGGCCCTTAGCAGCACAATGAGTGGATTCAGGTATGATGATTCTAACTGAAATAAGTCACACAGAAAAAGAAACATCATAAGATATCAGTAATACACGGAATGTAAACTTGGCTACACAGGAACTGAATTACAGAACAGAACAGGGTCTCAAATTTAGAAAACCAACTTATTCTTGCTTAAGGGTAAAGGTGAGTTGGGGTGCTGCATAAAACCAGAGATTGAAATGAGCACAGATAAAGTTCCTTAAGCCAAATATGGAATAGACAAGAGCTACTCCTTGCTCAACGAAATGGACTCAACACCGCATATTAAACGCCTAAGAAGGTACCTGTCTAGTAAGTATCTTAAAACCTATGGATTGCTATGTCTCTGAAAGAGAATCAAGCATGTGTACAGGGGCATAAACGCAGCAGTGATAGGATTGGAGAGGTTCGTGAGCAAATGAAGACCCTTTGAAGTCATATTGCATGGTACCCATTACACGGGTCTCAACTCTCCAGGTTTAAGGTATTCTTCCTTCAGCTAAAACATGCATGTGGAACCCAGAGTATGATCAACCGTGTGAACGGGAGACGTGTTCAAATATGTCTCAGTTTTCCTCCCCTGGTACTCGGGTGCAACATTCCAGACGCTTTACTAACACTCTCCCGACTTGGAGAGTCAGTCCCTTTAACCTCCTGTTTGGCCCAGTTTGCAATTTCTGCGGAAGGTGAACAGGAATAGCGAGAACCAATGAGAGACTAGCTGGAGGTGTCTGGACGGGCAAATTTAACTCTCATTTCCCACCAGGAAGAGGAATTAACCAAAGGCTCAGCGTGCCGTGCCGGAACCAGATTAGGGCCTGAAGCCATCCTGCGTTGTTGCGGCCAGCTCACAAGAAAGCGAGTTGAAGAAAGGAGCTCAGGGGCACTGTAATTCACAAACCTGCAGAGTTATAAATGACAGCTATCGTCCAAAAATAGACTGAAGTAAGGCTGCCAAGAGGACTTGAAAGCGGGGCAGAATTGCAGGAAACCGATTTCAGGAGGTAGACTGGAATTGCATTGAAAGCATAGGAAAAGAGGCAGAACGTCCACAATGATGCACTTGGCCAAAAAGGGCGTATGCGTTTTTTCCTGAATATATTCAGGAAAAAACGCATACGCCCTTTTTGGCCAACCAAGCAAGCTTGCAAAGGAAATCTGCACTACAATGAAGTCTCACTTCCCCCCGGTCAAAAGGGCCATCTGAAAAAAGTGTAAAATCCAGAAAGGCAGGACAGGCCATGGAGAACTGGGAGCCTTGTTATGCTGAAGGGCGGGATGTAAATTGCCAACAGCCACTCGGGAGAAGTGTATGGTGTTTCCTGAAACATCTAAAAAACAAAGCAACAGAGCCTAGGGCACTTCCACTTATGGTCCTATAGCTTAGGGAAATTAAAATCAAAAAGACACAGCCACCCCAAAGTTTGGAACGGCTCTGTTTACAAGAACCTCGTTTACAGTACAAGTTCAACATCGCAGAAAGTGAAAAATGGATAAAGAACTTGTGGTACTTACGTACAATGCAGTATCACTCAGCAATGAAATCTATGTCATCAGGCCCGTAGCAGCATAATGAGTGGATTCCGGTACGATGATTCTAACTGAAATAAGTCACACAGAAAAAGAAACATCATAAGATATCACTAATACACGGAATGTAAACTTGGCTACACAGGAACTGAATTACAGAACAGAACAGGGTCTCAAATTTAGAAAACCAACTTATGCTTGCTTAAGGGGAAAGGTGAGTTGGGGTGCTGCATAAAACCAGAGATTGAAATGAGCACAGATAAAGTTCCTTAAGCCAAATATGGAATAGACAAGAGCTACTCCTTGCTCAACGAAATGGACTCAACACCGCATATTAAATGCCTAAGAATGTACCTGACTAGTAAGTATCTTAAAACCTATGGATTGCTATGTCTCCGAAAGAGAATCAAGCATGTGTACAGGGGCATAAACGCAGCAGTGATAGGATTGGAGAGGTTCGGTGAGCAAATGAAGACCCTTTGAAGTCATATTGCATGGTACCCATTCCACGGGTTTCAACTACCCAGGTTTAAGGTATTCTTCCTTCAGCTAAAACATGCATGTGGAACCTAGAGTATGATCAACCATGTGATCGGGAGACGTGTTCAAATATGTCTCAGTTTTCGTACCCTGCTACTCGGGTGCAATATTCCAGACGCTTTACTAACACTCTCCCCACTTGGAGAGTCAGTCCCTTTAACCTCCTGTTTGGCCCAGTTTGCAATTTCTGTGGAAGATGAACAGGAATAGCGAGAACCAATGAGAGACTAGCTGGAGGTGTCTGGATGGGCAAATTTAACTCTCATTTCCCACCAGGAAGAGGAATTAACCAAAGGCTCAGCATGCCGTGCCAGAACCAGATTAGGGCCTGAAGACATCCTGCGGTGTTGCGGCCAGGTCACAAGAAAGCGAGTTGAAGAAAGGAGCTCAGGGGCACTGTACTTCACAAACCTGCAGAGTTATAAATGACAGCTATCGTCCAAAAATAGACTGAAGTAAGGCTGCCAAGAGGACTTGAAAGCGGGGCAGAATTGCAGGAAACCGATTTCAGGAGGTAGACTGGAATTGCATTGAAAGCATAGGAAAAGAGGCAGAACGTCCACAATGATGCACTTGGCCAAAAAGGGCGTATGCGTTTTTTCCTGAATATATTCAGGAAAAAACGCATACGCCCTTTTTCGCCAACCAAGCAAGCTTGCAAAGGAAATCTGCACTACAATGAAGTCTCACTTCCCCCCGGTCAAAAGGGCCATCTGAAAAAAGTGTAAAATCCAGAAAGGCAGGACAGGCCATGGAGAACTGGGAGCCTTGTTATGCTGAAGGGCGGGATGTAAATTGCCAACAGCCACTCGGGAGAAGTGTATGGTGTTTCCTGAAACATCTAAAAAACAAAGCAACAGAGCCTAGGGCACTTCCACTTATGGTCCTATAGCTTAGGGAAATTAAAATCAAAAAGACACAGCCACCCCAAAGTTTGGAACGGCTCTGTTTACAAGAACCTCGTTTACAGTACAAGTTCAACATCGCAGAAAGTGAAAAATGGATAAAGAACTTGTGGTACTTACGTACAATGCAGTATCACTCAGCAATGAAATCTATGTCATCAGGCCCGTAGCAGCATAATGAGTGGATTCCGGTACGATGATTCTAACTGAAATAAGTCACACAGAAAAAGAAACATCATAAGATATCACTAATACACGGAATGTAAACTTGGCTACACAGGAACTGAATTACAGAACAGAACAGGGTCTCAAATTTAGAAAACCAACTTATGCTTGCTTAAGGGGAAAGGTGAGTTGGGGTGCTGCATAAAACCAGAGATTGAAATGAGCACAGATAAAGTTCCTTAAGCCAAATATGGAATAGACAAGAGCTACTCCTTGCTCAACGAAATGGACTCAACACCGCATATTAAATGCCTAAGAATGTACCTGACTAGTAAGTATCTTAAAACCTATGGATTGCTATGTCTCCGAAAGAGAATCAAGCATGTGTACAGGGGCATAAACGCAGCAGTGATAGGATTGGAGAGGTTCGGTGAGCAAATGAAGACCCTTTGAAGTCATATTGCATGGTACCCATTCCACGGGTTTCAACTACCCAGGTTTAAGGTATTCTTCCTTCAGCTAAAACATGCATGTGGAACCTAGAGTATGATCAACCATGTGATCGGGAGACGTGTTCAAATATGTCTCAGTTTTCGTACCCTGCTACTCGGGTGCAACATTCCAGACGCTTTACTAACACTCTCCCCACTTGGAGAGTCAGTCCCTTTAACCTCCTGTTTGGCCCAGTTTGCAATTTCTGTGGAAGATGAACAGGAATAGCGAGAACCAATGAGAGACTAGCTGGAGGTGTCTGGATGGGCAAATTTAACTCTCATTTCCCACCAGGAAGAGGAATTAACCAAAGGCTCAGCATGCCGTGCCAGAACCAGATTAGGGCCTGAAGACATCCTGCGGTGTTGCGGCCAGGTCACAAGAAAGCGAGTTGAAGAAAGGAGCTCAGGGGCACTGTACTTCACAAACCTGCAGAGTTATAAATGACAGCTATCGTCCAAAAATAGACTGAAGTAAGGCTGCCAAGAGGACTTGAAAGCGGGGCAGAATTGCAGGAAACCGATTTCAGGAGGTAGACTGGAATTGCATTGAAAGCATAGGAAAAGAGGCAAAACGTCCACAATGATGCACTTGGCCAAAAAGGGCGTATGCGTTTTTTCCTGAATATATTCAGGAAAAAACGCATACGCCCTTTTTGGCCAACCAAGCAAGCTTGCAAAGGAAATCTGCACTACAATGAAGTCTCACTTCCCCCCGGTCAAAAGGGCCATCTGAAAAAAGTGTAAAATCCAGAAAGGCAGGACAGGCCATGGAGAACTGGGAGCCTTGTTATGCTGATGGCCGGGACGTAAATTGCCAACAACCACTCGGGAGAAGTGTATGGTGTTTCCTGAAACATCTAAAAAACAAAGCAACAGAGCCTAGGGCACTTCCACTTATGGTCCTATAGCTTAGGGAATTTAAAATCAAAAAGACACAGCCACCCCAAAGTTTGGAACGGCTCTGTTTACAAGAAGCTCGTTTACAGTACAAGTTCAACATCGCAGAAATTGAAAAATGGATAAAGAAGTTGTGGTATTTACTTACAAAGCAATATCACTCAGCAATGAAATCTGTGTCATCAGGCCCTTAGCAGCACAATGAGTGGATTCAGGTATGATGATTCTAACTGAAATAAGTCACACAGAAAAAGAAACATCATAAGATATCAGTAATACACGGAATGTAAACTTGGCTACACAGGAACTGAATTACAGAACAGAACAGGGTCTCAAATTTAGAAAACCAACTTATGCTTGCTTAAGGGTAAAGGTGAGTTGGGGTGCTGCATAAAACCAGAGATTGAAATGAGCACAGATAAAGTTCCTTAAGCCAAATATGGAATAGACAAGAGCTACTCCTTGCTCAACGAAATGGACTCAACACCGCATATTAAACGCCTAAGAATGTACCTGACTAGTAAGTATCTTAAAACCTATGGATTGCTATGTCTCCGAAAGAGAATCAAGCATGTGTACAGGGGCATAAACGCAGCAGTGATACGATTGGAGAGATTCGGTGAGGAAATGAAGACCCATTGAAGTCATATTGCATGGTACCCATTCCACGGGTTTCAACTACCCAGGTTTTAGGTATTCTTCCTTCAGCTAAAACATGCATGTGGAACCCAGAGTATGATCAACCATGTGATCGGGAGACGTGTTCAAATATGTCTCAGTTTTCGTACCCTGGTACTCGGGTGCAACATTCCAGACGCTTTACTAACACTCTCCCCACTTGGAGAGTCAGTCCCTTTAACCTCCTGTTTGGCCCAGTTCGCAATTTCTGCGGAAGATGAACAGGAATAGCGAGAACCAATGAGAGACTAGCTGGAGGTGTCTGGACGGGCAAATTTAACTCTCATTTCCCACCAGGAAGAGGAATTAACCAAAGGCTCAGCGTGCCGTGCCGGAACCAGATTAGGGCCTGAAGCCATCCTGCGGTGTTGCGGCCAGCTCACAAGAAAGCGAGTTGAAGAAAGGAGCTCAGGGGCACTGTAATTCACAAACCTGCAGAGTTATAAATGACAGCTATCGTCCAAAAATAGACTGAAGTAAGGCTGCCAAGAGGACTTGAAAGCGGGGCAGAATTGCAGGAAACCGATTTCAGGAGGTAGACTGGAATTGCATTGAAAGCATAGGAAAAGAGGCAGAACGTCCACAATGATGCACTTGGCCAAAAAGGGCGTATGCGTTTTTTCCTGAATATATTCAGGAAAAAACGCATACGCCCTTTTTGGCCAACCAAGCAAGCTTGCAAAGGAAATCTGCAGTACAATGAAGTCTCACTTCCCCCCGGTCAAAAGGGCCATCTGAAAAAAGTGTAAAATCCAGAAAGGCAGGACAGGCCATGGAGAACTGGGAACCTTGTTATGCTGATGGGCGGGATGTAAATTGCCAACAACCACTCGGGAGAAGTGTATGGTGTTTCCTGAAACATCTAAAAAACAAAGCAACAGAACCTAGGGCACTTCCACTTATGGTCCTATAGCTTAGGGAAATTAAAATCAAAAAGACACAGCCACCCCAAAGTTTGGAACGGCTCTGTTTACAAGAACCTCGTTTACAGTACAAGTTCAACATCGCAGAAAGTGAAAAATGGATAAAGAAGTTGTGGTATTTACTTACAAAGCAATATCACTCAGCAATGAAATCTGTGTCATCAGGCCCTTAGCAGCACAATGAGTGGATTCAGGTATGATGATTCTAACTGAAATAAGTCACACAGAAAAAGAAACATCATAAGATATCAGTAATACACGGAATGTAAACTTGGCTACACAGGAACTGAATTACAGAACAGAACAGGGTCTCAAATTTAGAAAACCAACTTATTCTTGCTTAAGGGTAAAGGTGAGTTGGGGTGCTGCATAAAACCAGAGATTGAAATGAGCACAGATAAAGTTCCTTAAGCCAAATATGGAATAGACAAGAGCTACTCCTTGCTCAACGAAATGGACTCAACACCGCATATTAAACGCCTAAGAAGGTACCTGTCTAGTAAGTATCTTAAAACCTATGGATTGCTATGTCTCCGAAAGAGAATCAAGCATGTGTACAGGGGCATAAACGCAGCAGTGATAGGATTGGAGAGGTTCGTGAGCAAATGAAGACCCTTTGAAGTCATATTGCATGGTACCCATTACACGGGTCTCAACTCTCCAGGTTTAAGGTATTCTTCCTTCAGCTAAAACATGCATGTGGAACCCAGAGTATGATCAACCGTGTGATCGGGAGACGTGTTCAAATATGTCTCAGTTTTCCTCCCCTGGTACTCGGGTGCAACATTCCAGACGCTTTACTAACACTCTCCCGACTTGGAGAGTCAGTCCCTTTAACCTCCTGTTTGGCCCAGTTTGCAATTTCTGCGGAAGGTGAACAGGAATAGCGAGAACCAATGAGAGACTAGCTGGAGGTGTCTGGACGGGCAAATTTAACTCTCATTTCCCACCAGGAAGAGGAATTAACCAAAGGCTCAGCATGCCGTGCCGGAACCACATTAGGGCCTGAAGCCATCCTGCGGTGTTGCGGCCAGGTCACAAGAAAGCGAGTTGAAGAAAGGAGCTCAGGGGCACTGTAATTCACAAACCTGCAGAGTTATAAATGACAGCTATCGTCCAAAAATAGACTGAAGTAAGGCTGCCAAGAGGACTTGAAAGCGGGGCAGAATTGCAGGAAACCGATTTCAGGAGGTAGACTGGAATTGCATTGAAAGCATAGGAAAAGAGGCAGAACGTCCACAATGATGCACTTGGCCAAAAAGGGCGTATGCGTTTTTTCCTGAATATATTCAGGAAAAAACGCATACGCCCTTTTTGGCCAACCAAGCAAGCTTGCAAAGGAAATCTGCACTACAATGAAGTCTCACTTCCCCCCGGTCAAAAGGGCCATCTGAAAAAAGTGTAAAATCCAGAAAGGCAGGACAGGCCATGGAGAACTGGGAGCCTTGTTATGCTGATGGGCGGGATGTAAATTGCCAACAACCACTCGGGAGAAGTGTATGGTGTTTCCTGAAACATCTAAAAAACAAAGCAACAGAACCTAGGGCACTTCCACTTATGGTCCTATAGCTTAGGGAAATTAAAATCAAAAAGACACAGCCACCCCAAAGTTTGGGACGGCTCTGTTTACAAGAACCTCGTTTACAGTACAAGTTCAACATCGCAGAAAGTGAAAAATGGATAAAGAAGTTGTGGTATTTACTTACAAAGCAATATCACTCAGCAATGAAATCTGTGTCATCAGGCCCTTAGCAGCACAATGAGTGGATTCAGGTATGATGATTCTAACTGAAATAAGTCACGCAGAAAAAGAAACATCATAAGATATCAGTAATACACGGAATGTAAACTTGGCTACACAGGAACTGAATTACAGAACAGAACAGGGTCTCAAATTTAGAAAACCAACTTATGCTTGCTTAAGGGTAAAGGTGAGTTGGGGTGCTGCATAAAACCAGAGATTGAAATGAGCACAGATAAAGTTCCTTAAGTCAAATATGGAATAGACAAGAGCTACTCCTTGCTCAACGAAATGGACTCAACACCGCATATTAAACGCCTAAGAATGTACCTGACTAGTAAGTATCTTAAAACCTATGGATCGCTATGTCTCCGAAAGAGAATCAAGCATGTGTACAGGGGCATAAACGCAGTAGTGATAGGATTGGAGAGGTTCGGTGAGCAAATGAAGACCCTTTGAAGTCATATTGCATGTTACCCATTACACGGGTCTTAACTCTCCAGGTTTAAGGTATTCTTCCTTCAGCTAAAACATGCATGTGGAACCCAAGTATGATCAACCATGTGAACGGGAGACGTGTTCAAATATGTCTCAGTTTTCCTCCCCTGGTACCCGGGTGCAACATTCCAGACGCTTTACTAACACTCTCCCCACTTGGAGAGTCAGCGCCTTTAACCTCCTGTTTGGCCCAGTTTGCAAATTCTGCGGAAGATGAACAGGAATAGCGAGAACCAATGAGAGACTAGCCGGAGGTGTCTGGACGGGCAAATTTAACTCTCATTTCCCACCAGGAAGAGGAAATAACCAAAGGCTCAGCGTGCCGTGCCGGAACCAGATTAGGGCCTGAAGCCATCCTGCGGTGTTGCGGCCAGGTCACAAGAAAGCAAGTTGAAGAAAGGAGCTCAGGGGCACTGTAATTCACAAACCTGCAGAGTTATAAATGACAGCTATCGTCCAAAAATAGACTGAAGTAAGGCTGCCAAGAGGACTTGAAAGCGGGGCAGAATTGCAGGATACCGATTTCAGGAGGTAGGCTGGAATTGCATTGAAAGCATAGGAAAAGAGGCAGAACGTCCACAATGATGCACTTGGCCAAAAAGGGCGTATGCGTTTTTTCCTGAATATATTCAGGAAAAAACGCATACGCCCTTTTTGGCCAACCAAGCAAGCTTGCAAAGGAAATCTGCACTACAATGAAGTCTCACTTCCCCCCGGTCAAAAGGGCCATCTGAAAAAAGTGTAAAATCCAGAAAGGCAGGACAGGCCATGGAGAACTGGGAGCCTTGTTATGCTGATGGGCGGGATGTAAATTGCCAACAACCACTCGGGAGAAGTGTATGGTGTTTCCTGAAACATCTAAAAAACAAAGCAACAGAACCTAGGGCACTTCCACTTATGGTCCTATAGCTTAGGGAAATTAAAATCAAAAAGACACAGCCACCCCAAAGTTTGGGACGGCTCTGTTTACAAGAACCTCGTTTACAGTACAAGTTCAACATCGCAGAAAGTGAAAAATGGATAAAGAAGTTGTGGTATTTACTTACAAAGCAATATCACTCAGCAATGAAATCTGTGTCATCAGGCCCTTAGCAGCACAATGAGTGGATTCAGGTATGATGATTCTAACTGAAATAAGTCACACAGAAAAAGAAACATCATAAGATATCAGTAATACACGGAATGTAAACTTGGCTACACAGGAACTGAATTACAGAACAGAACAGGGTCTCAAATTTAGAAAACCAACTTATGCTTGCTTAAGGGTAAAGGTGAGTTGGGGTGCTGCATAAAACCAGAGATTGAAATGAGCACAGATAAAGTTCCTTAAGCCAAATATGGAATAGACAAGAGCTACTCCTTGCTCAACGAAATGGACTCAACACCGCATATTAAACGCCTAAGAATGTACCTGACTAGTAAGTATCTTAAAACCTATGGATTGCTATGTCTCCGAAAGAGAATCAAGCATGTGTACAGGGGCATAAACGCAGCAGTGATAGGATTGGAGACGTTCGGTGAGCAAATGAAGACCCTTTGAAGTCATATTGCATGGTACCCATTCCACGGGTTTCAACTACCCAGGTTTAAGGTATTCTTCCTTCAGCTAAAACATGCATGTGGAACCTAGAGTATGATCAACCATGTGATCGGGAGACGTGTTCAAATATGTCTCAGTTTTCGTACCCTGGTACTCGGGTGCAACATTCCAGACACTTTACTAACACTCTCCCGACTTGGAGAGTCAGTCCCTTTAACCTCCTGTTTGGCCCAGTTTGCAATTTCTGCGGAAGATGAACAGGAATAGCGAGAACCAATGAGAGGCTAGCTGGAGGTGTCTGGATGGGCAAATTTAACTCTCATTTCCCACCAGGAAGAGGAATTAACCAAAGGCTCAGCGAGCCGTGCCGGAACCAGATTAGGGCCTGAAGCCATCCTGGGTGTTTCGGCCAGCTCACAAGAAAGCGAGTTGAAGAAAGGAGCTCAGGGGCACTGTAATTCACAAACCTGCAGAGTTATAAATGACAGCTATCGTCCAAAAATAGACTGAAGTAAGGCTGCCAAGAGGACTTGAAAGCGGGGCAGAATTGCAGGAAACCGATTTCAGGAGGTAGACTGGAATTGCATTGAAAGCATAGGAAAAGAGGCAGAACGTCCACAATGATGCACTTGGCCAAAAAGTGCGTATGCGTTTTTTCCTGAATATATTCAGGAAAAAACGCATACGCCCTTTTTGGCCAACCAAGCAAGCTTGCAAAGGAAATCTGCACTACAATGAAGTCTCACTTCCCCCCGGTCAAAAGGGCCATCTGAAAAAAGTGTAAAATCCAGAAAGGCAGGACAGGCCATGGAGAACTGGGAGCCTTGTTATGCTGAAGGGCGGGATGTAAATTGCCAACAGCCACTCGGGAGAAGTGTATGGTGTTTCCTGAAACATCTAAAAAACAAAGCAACAGAGCCTAGGGCACTTCCACTTATGGTCCTATAGCTTAGGGAAATTAAAATCAAAAAGACACAGCCACCCCAAAGTTTGGAACGGCTCTGTTTACAAGAACCTCGTTTACAGTACAAGTTCAACATCGCAGAAAGTGAAAAATGGATAAAGAACTTGTGGTACTTACGTACAATGCAGTATCACTCAGCAATGAAATCTATGTCATCAGGCCCGTAGCAGCATAATGAGTGGATTCCGGTACGATGATTCTAACTGAAATAAGTCACACAGAAAAAGAAACATCATAAGATATCACTAATACACGGAATGTAAACTTGGCTACACAGGAACTGAATTACAGAACAGAACAGGGTCTCAAATTTAGAAAACCAACTTATGCTTGCTTAAGGGGAAAGGTGAGTTGGGGTGCTGCATAAAACCAGAGATTGAAATGAGCACAGATAAAGTTCCTTAAGCCAAATATGGAATAGACAAGAGCTACTCCTTGCTCAACGAAATGGACTCAACACCGCATATTAAATGCCTAAGAATGTACCTGACTAGTAAGTATCTTAAAACCTATGGATTGCTATGTCTCCGAAAGAGAATCAAGCATGTGTACAGGGGCATAAACGCAGCAGTGATAGGATTGGAGAGGTTCGGTGAGCAAATGAAGACCCTTTGAAGTCATATTGCATGGTACCCATTCCACGGGTTTCAACTACCCAGGTTTAAGGTATTCTTCCTTCAGCTAAAACATGCATGTGGAACCTAGAGTATGATCAACCATGTGATCGGGAGACGTGTTCAAATATGTCTCAGTTTTCGTACCCTGCTACTCGGGTGCAATATTCCAGACGCTTTACTAACACTCTCCCCACTTGGAGAGTCAGTCCCTTTAACCTCCTGTTTGGCCCAGTTTGCAATTTCTGTGGAAGATGAACAGGAATAGCGAGAACCAATGAGAGACTAGCTGGAGGTGTCTGGATGGGCAAATTTAACTCTCATTTCCCACCAGGAAGAGGAATTAACCAAAGGCTCAGCATGCCGTGCCAGAACCAGATTAGGGCCTGAAGACATCCTGCGGTGTTGCGGCCAGGTCACAAGAAAGCGAGTTGAAGAAAGGAGCTCAGGGGCACTGTACTTCACAAACCTGCAGAGTTATAAATGACAGCTATCGTCCAAAAATAGACTGAAGTAAGGCTGCCAAGAGGACTTGAAAGCGGGGCAGAATTGCAGGAAACCGATTTCAGGAGGTAGACTGGAATTGCATTGAAAGCATAGGAAAAGAGGCAGAACGTCCACAATGATGCACTTGGCCAAAAAGGGCGTATGCGTTTTTTCCTGAATATATTCAGGAAAAAACGCATACGCCCTTTTTCGCCAACCAAGCAAGCTTGCAAAGGAAATCTGCACTACAATGAAGTCTCACTTCCCCCCGGTCAAAAGGGCCATCTGAAAAAAGTGTAAAATCCAGAAAGGCAGGACAGGCCATGGAGAACTGGGAGCCTTGTTATGCTGAAGGGCGGGATGTAAATTGCCAACAGCCACTCGGGAGAAGTGTATGGTGTTTCCTGAAACATCTAAAAAACAAAGCAACAGAGCCTAGGGCACTTCCACTTATGGTCCTATAGCTTAGGGAAATTAAAATCAAAAAGACACAGCCACCCCAAAGTTTGGAACGGCTCTGTTTACAAGAACCTCGTTTACAGTACAAGTTCAACATCGCAGAAAGTGAAAAATGGATAAAGAACTTGTGGTACTTACGTACAATGCAGTATCACTCAGCAATGAAATCTATGTCATCAGGCCCGTAGCAGCATAATGAGTGGATTCCGGTACGATGATTCTAACTGAAATAAGTCACACAGAAAAAGAAACATCATAAGATATCACTAATACACGGAATGTAAACTTGGCTACACAGGAACTGAATTACAGAACAGAACAGGGTCTCAAATTTAGAAAACCAACTTATGCTTGCTTAAGGGGAAAGGTGAGTTGGGGTGCTGCATAAAACCAGAGATTGAAATGAGCACAGATAAAGTTCCTTAAGCCAAATATGGAATAGACAAGAGCTACTCCTTGCTCAACGAAATGGACTCAACACCGCATATTAAATGCCTAAGAATGTACCTGACTAGTAAGTATCTTAAAACCTATGGATTGCTATGTCTCCGAAAGAGAATCAAGCATGTGTACAGGGGCATAAACGCAGCAGTGATAGGATTGGAGAGGTTCGGTGAGCAAATGAAGACCCTTTGAAGTCATATTGCATGGTACCCATTCCACGGGTTTCAACTACCCAGGTTTAAGGTATTCTTCCTTCAGCTAAAACATGCATGTGGAACCTAGAGTATGATCAACCATGTGATCGGGAGACGTGTTCAAATATGTCTCAGTTTTCGTACCCTGCTACTCGGGTGCAACATTCCAGACGCTTTACTAACACTCTCCCCACTTGGAGAGTCAGTCCCTTTAACCTCCTGTTTGGCCCAGTTTGCAATTTCTGTGGAAGATGAACAGGAATAGCGAGAACCAATGAGAGACTAGCTGGAGGTGTCTGGATGGGCAAATTTAACTCTCATTTCCCACCAGGAAGAGGAATTAACCAAAGGCTCAGCATGCCGTGCCAGAACCAGATTAGGGCCTGAAGACATCCTGCGGTGTTGCGGCCAGGTCACAAGAAAGCGAGTTGAAGAAAGGAGCTCAGGGGCACTGTACTTCACAAACCTGCAGAGTTATAAATGACAGCTATCGTCCAAAAATAGACTGAAGTAAGGCTGCCAAGAGGACTTGAAAGCGGGGCAGAATTGCAGGAAACCGATTTCAGGAGGTAGACTGGAATTGCATTGAAAGCATAGGAAAAGAGGCAAAACGTCCACAATGATGCACTTGGCCAAAAAGGGCGTATGCGTTTTTTCCTGAATATATTCAGGAAAAAACGCATACGCCCTTTTTGGCCAACCAAGCAAGCTTGCAAAGGAAATCTGCACTACAATGAAGTCTCACTTCCCCCCGGTCAAAAGGGCCATCTGAAAAAAGTGTAAAATCCAGAAAGGCAGGACAGGCCATGGAGAACTGGGAGCCTTGTTATGCTGATGGCCGGGACGTAAATTGCCAACAACCACTCGGGAGAAGTGTATGGTGTTTCCTGAAACATCTAAAAAACAAAGCAACAGAGCCTAGGGCACTTCCACTTATGGTCCTATAGCTTAGGGAATTTAAAATCAAAAAGACACAGCCACCCCAAAGTTTGGAACGGCTCTGTTTACAAGAAGCTCGTTTACAGTACAAGTTCAACATCGCAGAAATTGAAAAATGGATAAAGAAGTTGTGGTATTTACTTACAAAGCAATATCACTCAGCAATGAAATCTGTGTCATCAGGCCCTTAGCAGCACAATGAGTGGATTCAGGTATGATGATTCTAACTGAAATAAGTCACACAGAAAAAGAAACATCATAAGATATCAGTAATACACGGAATGTAAACTTGGCTACACAGGAACTGAATTACAGAACAGAACAGGGTCTCAAATTTAGAAAACCAACTTATGCTTGCTTAAGGGTAAAGATGAGTTGGGGTGCTGCATAAAACCAGAGATTGAAATGAGCACAGATAAAGTTCCTTAAGCCAAATATGAAATAGACAAGAGCTACTCCTTGCTCAACGAAATGGACTCAACACCGCATATTAAATGCCTAAGAATGTACCTGACTAGTAAGTATCTTAAAACCTATGGATTGCTATGTCTCCGAAAGAGAATCAAGCATGTGTACATGGGCATAAACGCAGCAGTGATAGGATTTGAGAGGTTCGTGAGCAAATGAAGACCCTTTGAAGTCATATTGCATGGTACCCATTACACGGGTCTCAACTCTCCAGGTTTAAGGTATTCTTCCTTCAGCTAAAACATGCATGTGGAACCCAGAGTATGATCAACCGTGTGAACGGGAGACGTGTTCAAATATGTCTCAGTTTTCCTCCCCTGGTACTTGGGTGCAACATTCCAGACGCTTTACTAACACTCTCCCGACTTGGAGAGTCAGTCCCTTTAACCTCCTGTTTGGCCTAGTTTGCAATTTCTGCGGAAGATGAACAGGAATAGCGAGAACCAATGAGAGACTAGCTGGAGGTGTCTGGACGGGCAAATTTAACTCTCATTTCCCACCAGGAAGAGGAATTATCCAAAGGCTCAGCGTGCCGTGCCGGAACCAGATTAGGGCCTGAAGGCATCCTGCGGTGTTGCGGCCAGCTCACAAGAAAGCGAGTTGTAGAAAGGAGCTCAGGGGCACTGTAATTCACAAACCTGCAGAGTTATAAATGACAGCTATCGTCCAAAAATATACTGAAGTAAGGCTGCCAAGAGGACTTGAAAGCGGGGCAGAATTGCAGGAAACCGATTTCAGGAGGTAGACTGAAATTGCATTGAACGCATAGGAAAAGAGGCAGAACGTCCACAATGATGCACTTGGCCAAAAAGGGCGTATGCGTTTTTTCCTGAATATATTCAGGAAAAAACGCATACGCCCTTTTTGGCCAACCAAGCAAGCTTGCAAAGGAAATCTGCACTACAATGAAGTCTCACTTCCCCCCGGTCAAAAGGGCCATCTGAAAAAAGTGTAAAATCCAGAAAGGCAGGACAGGCCATTGAGAATTGGGAGCCTTCTTATGCTGATGGGCGGGATGTAAATTGCCAACAGACACTCGGGAGAAGTGTATGGTGTTTCCTGAAACATCTAAAAAACAAAGCAACAGAGCCTAGGGCACTTCCACTTATGGTCCTATAGCTTAGGGAAATTAAAATCAAAAAGACACAGCCACCCCAAAGTTTGGGACGCCTCCGTTTACAAGAACCTCGTTTACCGTACAAGTTCAATATCACAGAAAGTGAAAAATGGATAAAGAACTTGAGGTACTTACGTACAATGCAGTATCACTCAGCAATGAAATCTGTGTCATCAGGCCCTTAGCAGCATAATGAGTGGATTCAGGTACGATGATTCTAACTGAAATAAGTCACACAGAAAAAGAAACATCATAAGATATCACTAATACACGGAACGTAAACTTGGCTACACAGGAACTGCATTCCAAAACAGAACAGGGTCTCAAATTTAGAAAAACAACTTATGCTTGCTTAAGGGGAAAGGTGAGTTGGCGTGCTGCATAAAACCAGAGATTGAAATGAGCACAGATAAAGTTCCTTAAGCCAAATATGGAATAGACAAGAGCTACTCCTTGCTCAACGAAATGGATTCAACACCCCATATTAAACGCCTAAGAATGTACCTGACTACTAAGTATCTTAAAACCTATGGATTGCTATGTCTCCAAAAGAGAATCAAGCATGTGTACAGGGACATAAACGCAGCAGTGATAGGATTGGAGAGGTTCGGTGAGCAAATGAAGACCCTTTGAAGTCATATTGCATGGTACCCATTACACGGGTCTCAACTCTCCAGGTTTTAGGTATTCTTCCTTCAGCTAAAACATGCATGTGGAACCCAGAGTATGATCAACCATGTGAACGGGAGACGTGTTCAAATATGTCTCAGTTTTCCTCCCCTGGTACTCGCGTGCAACATTCCAGATGCTTTACTAACACTCTCCCGACTTGGAGAGTCAGTGCCTTTAACCTCCTGTTTGGCCCAGTTTGCAATTTCTGCGGAAGATGAACAGGAATAGCGAGAACCAATGAGAGGCTAGCTGGAGGTGTCTGAACGGGCAAATTTAACTCTCATTTCCCACCAGGAAGAGGAATTAACCAAAGGCTCAGCATGCCGGGCCGAAACCAGATTAGGGCCTGAAGCCATCCTGCGGTGTTGCGGCCAGGTCACAAGAAAGCAAGTTGAAGAAAGGAGCTCAGGGGCACTGTAATTCACAAACCTGCAGAGTTATAAATGACAGCTATCGTCCAAAAATAGACTGAAGTAAGGCTGCCAAGAGGACTTGAAAGCGGGGCAGAATTGCAGGAAACCGATTTCAGGAGGTAGACTGGAATTGCATTGAAAGCATAGGAAAAGAGGCAGAACGTCCACAATGATGCACTTGGCCAAAAAGGGCGTATGCGTTTTTTCCTGAATATATTCAGGAAAAAACGCATACGCCCTTTTTGGCCAACCAAGCAAGCTTGCAAAGGAAATCTGCACTACAATGAAGTCTCACTTCCCCCCGGTCAAAAGGGCCATCTGAAAAAAGTGTAAAATCCAGAAAGGCAGGACAGGCCATTGAGAACTGGGAGCCTTGTTATGCTGATGGGCGGGATGTAAATTGCCAACAGACACTTGGGAGAAGTGTATGGTGTTTCCTGAAACATCTAAAAAACAAAGCAACAGAGCCTAGGGCACTTCCACTTATGGTCCTATAGCTTAGGGAAATTAAAATCAAAAAGACACAGCCACCCCAAAGTTTGGGACGCCTCTGTTTACAAGAACCTCCTTTACAATACAAGTTCAACATCGCAGAAAGTGAAAAATGGATAAAGAAGTTGTGGTATTCACTTACAAAGCAATATCACTCAGCAATGAAATCTATGTCATCAGGCCCTTAGCAGCACAATGAGTGGATTCAGGTATGATGACTCTAACTGAAATAAGTCACACAGAAAAAGAAACATCATAAGATATCAGTAATACACGGAATGTAAACTTGGCTACACAGGAACTGAATTACAGAACAGAACAGGGTCTCAAATTTAGAAAACCAACTTATGCTTGCTTAAGGGTAAAGGTGAGTTGGGGTGCTGCATAAAACCAGAGATTGAAATGAGCACAGATAAAGTTCCTTAAGCCAAATATGGAATAGACAAGAGCTACTCCTTGCTCAACGAAATGGACTCAACACCGCATATTAAACGCCTAAGAATGTACCTGACTAGTAAGTATCTTAAAACCTATGGATTGCTATGTCTCCGAAAGAGAATCAAGCATGTGTACAGGGGCATAAACGCAGCAGTGATACGATTGGAGAGATTCGGTGAGGAAATGAAGACCCATTGAAGTCATATTGCATGGTACCCATTCCACGGGTTTCAACTACCCAGGTTTTAGGTATTCTTCCTTCAGCTAAAACATGCATGTGGAACCCAGAGTATGATCAACCATGTGATCGGGAGACGTGTTCAAATATGTCTCAGTTTTCGTACCCTGGTACTCGGGTGCAACATTCCAGACGCTTTACTAACACTCTCCCCACTTGGAGAGTCAGTCCCTTTAACCTCCTGTTTGGCCCAGTTCGCAATTTCTGCGGAAGATGAACAGGAATAGCGAGAACCAATGAGAGACTAGCTGGAGGTGTCTGGACGGGCAAATTTAACTCTCATTTCCCACCAGGAAGAGGAATTAACCAAAGGCTCAGCGTGCCGTGCCGGAACCAGATTAGGGCCTGAAGCCATCCTGCGGTGTTGCGGCCAGCTCACAAGAAAGCGAGTTGAAGAAAGGAGCTCAGGGGCACTGTAATTCACAAACCTGCAGAGTTATAAATGACAGCTATCGTCCAAAAATAGACTGAAGTAAGGCTGCCAAGAGGACTTGAAAGCGGGGCAGAATTGCAGGAAACCGATTTCAGGAGGTAGACTGGAATTGCATTGAAAGCATAGGAAAAGAGGCAGAACGTCCACAATGATGCACTTGGCCAAAAAGGGCGTATGCGTTTTTTCCTGAATATATTCAGGAAAAAACGCATACGCCCTTTTTGGCCAACCAAGCAAGCTTGCAAAGGAAATCTGCAGTACAATGAAGTCTCACTTCCCCCCGGTCAAAAGGGCCATCTGAAAAAAGTGTAAAATCCAGAAAGGCAGGACAGGCCATGGAGAACTGGGAACCTTGTTATGCTGATGGGCGGGATGTAAATTGCCAACAACCACTCGGGAGAAGTGTATGGTGTTTCCTGAAACATCTAAAAAACAAAGCAACAGAACCTAGGGCACTTCCACTTATGGTCCTATAGCTTAGGGAAATTAAAATCAAAAAGACACAGCCACCCCAAAGTTTGGAACGGCTCTGTTTACAAGAACCTCGTTTACAGTACAAGTTCAACATCGCAGAAAGTGAAAAATGGATAAAGAAGTTGTGGTATTTACTTACAAAGCAATATCACTCAGCAATGAAATCTGTGTCATCAGGCCCTTAGCAGCACAATGAGTGGATTCAGGTATGATGATTCTAACTGAAATAAGTCACACAGAAAAAGAAACATCATAAGATATCAGTAATACACGGAATGTAAACTTGGCTACACAGGAACTGAATTACAGAACAGAACAGGGTCTCAAATTTAGAAAACCAACTTATTCTTGCTTAAGGGTAAAGGTGAGTTGGGGTGCTGCATAAAACCAGAGATTGAAATGAGCACAGATAAAGTTCCTTAAGCCAAATATGGAATAGACAAGAGCTACTCCTTGCTCAACGAAATGGACTCAACACCGCATATTAAACGCCTAAGAAGGTACCTGTCTAGTAAGTATCTTAAAACCTATGGATTGCTATGTCTCCGAAAGAGAATCAAGCATGTGTACAGGGGCATAAACGCAGCAGTGATAGGATTGGAGAGGTTCGTGAGCAAATGAAGACCCTTTGAAGTCATATTGCATGGTACCCATTACACGGGTCTCAACTCTCCAGGTTTAAGGTATTCTTCCTTCAGCTAAAACATGCATGTGGAACCCAGAGTATGATCAACCGTGTGATCGGGAGACGTGTTCAAATATGTCTCAGTTTTCCTCCCCTGGTACTCGGGTGCAACATTCCAGACGCTTTACTAACACTCTCCCGACTTGGAGAGTCAGTCCCTTTAACCTCCTGTTTGGCCCAGTTTGCAATTTCTGCGGAAGGTGAACAGGAATAGCGAGAACCAATGAGAGACTAGCTGGAGGTGTCTGGACGGGCAAATTTAACTCTCATTTCCCACCAGGAAGAGGAATTAACCAAAGGCTCAGCATGCCGTGCCGGAACCACATTAGGGCCTGAAGCCATCCTGCGGTGTTGCGGCCAGGTCACAAGAAAGCGAGTTGAAGAAAGGAGCTCAGGGGCACTGTAATTCACAAACCTGCAGAGTTATAAATGACAGCTATCGTCCAAAAATAGACTGAAGTAAGGCTGCCAAGAGGACTTGAAAGCGGGGCAGAATTGCAGGAAACCGATTTCAGGAGGTAGACTGGAATTGCATTGAAAGCATAGGAAAAGAGGCAGAACGTCCACAATGATGCACTTGGCCAAAAAGGGCGTATGCGTTTTTTCCTGAATATATTCAGGAAAAAACGCATACGCCCTTTTTGGCCAACCAAGCAAGCTTGCAAAGGAAATCTGCACTACAATGAAGTCTCACTTCCCCCCGGTCAAAAGGGCCATCTGAAAAAAGTGTAAAATCCAGAAAGGCAGGACAGGCCATGGAGAACTGGGAGCCTTGTTATGCTGATGGGCGGGATGTAAATTGCCAACAACCACTCGGGAGAAGTGTATGGTGTTTCCTGAAACATCTAAAAAACAAAGCAACAGAACCTAGGGCACTTCCACTTATGGTCCTATAGCTTAGGGAAATTAAAATCAAAAAGACACAGCCACCCCAAAGTTTGGGACGGCTCTGTTTACAAGAACCTCGTTTACAGTACAAGTTCAACATCGCAGAAAGTGAAAAATGGATAAAGAAGTTGTGGTATTTACTTACAAAGCAATATCACTCAGCAATGAAATCTGTGTCATCAGGCCCTTAGCAGCACAATGAGTGGATTCAGGTATGATGATTCTAACTGAAATAAGTCACGCAGAAAAAGAAACATCATAAGATATCAGTAATACACGGAATGTAAACTTGGCTACACAGGAACTGAATTACAGAACAGAACAGGGTCTCAAATTTAGAAAACCAACTTATGCTTGCTTAAGGGTAAAGGTGAGTTGGGGTGCTGCATAAAACCAGAGATTGAAATGAGCACAGATAAAGTTCCTTAAGTCAAATATGGAATAGACAAGAGCTACTCCTTGCTCAACGAAATGGACTCAACACCGCATATTAAACGCCTAAGAATGTACCTGACTAGTAAGTATCTTAAAACCTATGGATCGCTATGTCTCCGAAAGAGAATCAAGCATGTGTACAGGGGCATAAACGCAGTAGTGATAGGATTGGAGAGGTTCGGTGAGCAAATGAAGACCCTTTGAAGTCATATTGCATGTTACCCATTACACGGGTCTTAACTCTCCAGGTTTAAGGTATTCTTCCTTCAGCTAAAACATGCATGTGGAACCCAAGTATGATCAACCATGTGAACGGGAGACGTGTTCAAATATGTCTCAGTTTTCCTCCCCTGGTACCCGGGTGCAACATTCCAGACGCTTTACTAACACTCTCCCCACTTGGAGAGTCAGCGCCTTTAACCTCCTGTTTGGCCCAGTTTGCAAATTCTGCGGAAGATGAACAGGAATAGCGAGAACCAATGAGAGACTAGCCGGAGGTGTCTGGACGGGCAAATTTAACTCTCATTTCCCACCAGGAAGAGGAAATAACCAAAGGCTCAGCGTGCCGTGCCGGAACCAGATTAGGGCCTGAAGCCATCCTGCGGTGTTGCGGCCAGGTCACAAGAAAGCAAGTTGAAGAAAGGAGCTCAGGGGCACTGTAATTCACAAACCTGCAGAGTTATAAATGACAGCTATCGTCCAAAAATAGACTGAAGTAAGGCTGCCAAGAGGACTTGAAAGCGGGGCAGAATTGCAGGATACCGATTTCAGGAGGTAGGCTGGAATTGCATTGAAAGCATAGGAAAAGAGGCAGAACGTCCACAATGATGCACTTGGCCAAAAAGGGCGTATGCGTTTTTTCCTGAATATATTCAGGAAAAAACGCATACGCCCTTTTTGGCCAACCAAGCAAGCTTGCAAAGGAAATCTGCACTACAATGAAGTCTCACTTCCCCCCGGTCAAAAGGGCCATCTGAAAAAAGTGTAAAATCCAGAAAGGCAGGACAGGCCATGGAGAACTGGGAGCCTTGTTATGCTGATGGGCGGGATGTAAATTGCCAACAACCACTCGGGAGAAGTGTATGGTGTTTCCTGAAACATCTAAAAAACAAAGCAACAGAACCTAGGGCACTTCCACTTATGGTCCTATAGCTTAGGGAAATTAAAATCAAAAAGACACAGCCACCCCAAAGTTTGGGACGGCTCTGTTTACAAGAACCTCGTTTACAGTACAAGTTCAACATCGCAGAAAGTGAAAAATGGATAAAGAAGTTGTGGTATTTACTTACAAAGCAATATCACTCAGCAATGAAATCTGTGTCATCAGGCCCTTAGCAGCACAATGAGTGGATTCAGGTATGATGATTCTAACTGAAATAAGTCACACAGAAAAAGAAACATCATAAGATATCAGTAATACACGGAATGTAAACTTGGCTACACAGGAACTGAATTACAGAACAGAACAGGGTCTCAAATTTAGAAAACCAACTTATGCTTGCTTAAGGGTAAAGGTGAGTTGGGGTGCTGCATAAAACCAGAGATTGAAATGAGCACAGATAAAGTTCCTTAAGCCAAATATGGAATAGACAAGAGCTACTCCTTGCTCAACGAAATGGACTCAACACCGCATATTAAACGCCTAAGAATGTACCTGACTAGTAAGTATCTTAAAACCTATGGATTGCTATGTCTCCGAAAGAGAATCAAGCATGTGTACAGGGGCATAAACGCAGCAGTGATAGGATTGGAGACGTTCGGTGAGCAAATGAAGACCCTTTGAAGTCATATTGCATGGTACCCATTCCACGGGTTTCAACTACCCAGGTTTAAGGTATTCTTCCTTCAGCTAAAACATGCATGTGGAACCTAGAGTATGATCAACCATGTGATCGGGAGACGTGTTCAAATATGTCTCAGTTTTCGTACCCTGGTACTCGGGTGCAACATTCCAGACACTTTACTAACACTCTCCCGACTTGGAGAGTCAGTCCCTTTAACCTCCTGTTTGGCCCAGTTTGCAATTTCTGCGGAAGATGAACAGGAATAGCGAGAACCAATGAGAGGCTAGCTGGAGGTGTCTGGATGGGCAAATTTAACTCTCATTTCCCACCAGGAAGAGGAATTAACCAAAGGCTCAGCGAGCCGTGCCGGAACCAGATTAGGGCCTGAAGCCATCCTGGGTGTTTCGGCCAGCTCACAAGAAAGCGAGTTGAAGAAAGGAGCTCAGGGGCACTGTAATTCACAAACCTGCAGAGTTATAAATGACAGCTATCGTCCAAAAATAGACTGAAGTAAGGCTGCCAAGAGGACTTGAAAGCGGGGCAGAATTGCAGGAAACCGATTTCAGGAGGTAGACTGGAATTGCATTGAAAGCATAGGAAAAGAGGCAGAACGTCCACAATGATGCACTTGGCCAAAAAGTGCGTATGCGTTTTTTCCTGAATATATTCAGGAAAAAACGCATACGCCCTTTTTGGCCAACCAAGCAAGCTTGCAAAGGAAATCTGCACTACAATGAAGTCTCACTTCCCCCCGGTCAAAAGGGCCATCTGAAAAAAGTGTAAAATCCAGAAAGGCAGGACAGGCCATGGAGAACTGGGAGCCTTGTTATGCTGATGGGCGGGATGTAAATTGCCAACAAGGACTCGGGAGAAGTGTATGGTGTTTCCTGAAACATCTAAAAAACAAAGCAACAGAACCTAGGGCACTTCCACTTATGGTCCTATAGCTTAGGGAAATTAAAATCAAAAAGACACAGCCACCCCAAAGTTTGGAACGGCTCTGTTTACAAGAACCTCGTTTACAGTACAAGTTCAACATCGCAGAAAGTGAAAAATGGATAAAGAAGTTGTGGTATTTACTTACAAAGCAATATCACTCAGCAATGAAATCTGTGTCATCAGGCACTTAGCAGCACAATGAGTGGATTCAGGTATGATGATTCTAACTGAAATAAGTCACACAGAAATAGAAACATCATAAGATATCAGTAATACACGGAATGTAAACTTGGCTACACAGGAACTGAATTACAGAACAGAACAGGGTCTCAAATTTAGAAAACCAACTTATGCTTGCTTAAGGGGAAAGGTGAGTTGGGGTGCTGCATAAAACCAGAGATTGAAATGAGCACAGATAAAGTTCCTTAAGCCAAATATGGAATAGACAAGAGCTACTCCTTGCTCAACGAAATGGACTCAACACCGCATATTAAATGCCTAAGAATGTACCTGACTAGTAAGTATCTTAAAACCTATAGATTGCTATGTCTCCGAAAGAGAATCAAGCATGTGTACAGGGGCATAAACGCAGCAGTGATAGGATTGGAGAGGTTCGGTGAGCAAATGAAGACCCTTTGAAGTCATATTGCATGGTACCCATTCCACGGGTTTCAACTACCCAGGTTTTAGGTATTCTTCCTTCAGCTAAAACATGCATGTGGAACCCAGAGTATGATCAACCATGTGATCGGGAGACGTGTTCAAATATGTCTCAGTTTTCCTCCCCTGGTACTCGGGTGCAACATTCCAGACGCTTTACTAACACTCTCCCCACTTGGAAAGTCAGCGCCTTTAACCTCCTGTTTGGCCCAGTTTGCAATTTCTGCGGAAGATGAACAGGAATAGCGAGAACCAATGAGAGGCTAGCTGGAGGTGTCTGGACGGGCAAATTTAACTCTCATTTCCCACCAGGAAGAGGAATTAAACAAAGGCTCAGCGTTCCGTGACGGAACCAGATTAGGGCCTGAAGCCATCATGCGGTGTTGCAGCTAGCTCACAAGAAAGCGAGTTGAAGAAAGGAGCTCAGGGGCACTGTAATTCACAAACCTGCAGACTTATAAATGACAGCTATCGTCCAAAAATAGACTGAAGTAAGGCTGCCAAGAGGACTTGAAAGCGGGGCAGAATTGCAGGAAACCGATTTCAGGAGTTAGACTGGAATTGCATTGAAAGCATAGGAAAAGAGGCAGAACGTCCACAATGATGCACTTGGACAAAAAGGGCGTATGCGTTTTTTCCTTAATATATTCAGGAAAAAACGCATACACCCTTTTTGGCCAACCAAGCAAGCTTGCAAAGGAAATCTGCACTACAATGAAGTCTCACTTCCCCCAGGTCAAAAGGGCCATCTGAAAAAAGTGTAAAATCCAGAAAGGCAGGACAGGCCATGGAGAACTGGGAGCCTTGTTATGCTGAAGGGCGGGATGTAAATTGCGAACAACCACTCGGGAGAGGTGTATGGTGTTTCCTGAAACATCTAAAAAACAAAGCAACAGAGCCTAGGGCACTTCCACTTATGGTCCTATAGCTTAGGGAATTTAAAATCAAAAAGACACAGCCACCCCAAAGTTTGGAACGGCTCTGTTTACAAGAACCTCGTTTAAAACACAAGTTCAACATCGCAGAAAGTGAAAAATGGATAAAAAAGTTGTGGTATTTACTTACAAAGCAATATCACTCAGCAATGAAATCTGTGTCATCAGGCCCTTAGCAGCACAATGAGTGGATTCAGGTATGATGATTCTAACTGAAATAAGTCACACAGAAAAAGAAACATCATAAGATATCAGTAATACACGGAATGTAAACTTGGCTACACAGGAACTGAATTACAGAACAGAACAGGGTCTCAAATTTAGAAAACCAACTTATGCTTGCTTAAGGGTAAAGGTGAGTTGGGGTGCTGCATAAAACCAGAGATTGAAATGAGCACAGATAAAGTTCCTTAAGCCAAATATGGAATAGACAAGAGCTACTCCTTGCTCAACGAAATGGACTCAACACCGCATATTAAACGCCTAAGAATGTACCTGACTAGTAAGTATCTTAAAACCTATGGATTGCTATGTCTCCGAAAGAGAATCAAGCATGTGTACAGGGGCATAAACGCAGCAGTGATAGGATTGGAGAGGTTCGGTGAGCAAATGAAGACCCTTTGAAGTCATATTGCATGGTACCCATTCCACGGCTTTCAACTACCCAGGTTTAAGGTATTCTTCCTTCAGCTAAAACATGCATGTGGAACCCAAGTATGATCAACCATGTGAACGGGAGACGTGTTCAAATATGTCTCAGTTTTCCTCCCCTGGTACTCGGGTGCAACATTCCAGACGCTTTACTAACACTCTCCCCACTTGGAAAGTCAGCGCCTTTAACCTCCTGTTTGGCCCAGTTTGCAATTTCTGCGGAAGATGAACAGGAATAGCGAGAACCAATGAGAGACTAGCTGGAGGTGTCTGGACGGGCAAATTTAACTCTCATTTCCCACCAGGAAGAGGAAATAACCAAAGGCTCAGCATGCTGTGCCGGAACCAGATTAGGGTTGAAGACATCCTGCTGTGTTGAGGCCAGGTCACAAGAAAGCGAGTTGAAGAAAGGAGCTCAGGGGCACTGTAATTCACAAACCTGCAGAGTTATAAATGACAGCTATCGTCCAAAAATAGACTGAAGTAAGGCTGCCAAGAGGACTTGAAAGCGGGGCAGAATTGCAGGAAACCGATTTCAGGAGGTAGACTGGAATTGCATTGAAAGCATAGGAAAAGAGGCAGAACGTCCACAATGATGCACTTGGCCAAAAAGGGCGTATGCGTTTTTTCCTGAATATATTCAGGAAAAAATGCATACGCCCTTTTTGGCCAACCAAGCAAGCTTGCAAAGGAAATCTGCACTACAATGAAGTCTCACTTCCCCCCGGTCAAAAGGGCCATCTGAAAAAAGTGTAAAATCCAGAAAGGCAGGACAGGCCATGGAGAACTGGGAGCCTTGTTATGCTGATGGGCGGGATGTAAATTGCCAACAGACACTCCGGAGAAGTGTATGGTGTTTCCTGAAACATCTAAAAAACAAAGCAACAGAGCCTAGGGCACTTCCACTTATGGTCCTATAGCTTAGGGAATTTAAAATCAAAAAGACACAGCCACCCCAAAGTTTGGAATGGCTCTGTTTACAAGAACCTCGTTTACAGTACAAGTTCAACATCGCAGAAATTGAAAAATGGATAAAGAAGTTGTGGTATTTACTTACAAAGCAATATCACTCAGCAATGAAATCTGTGTCATCAGGCCCTTAGCAGCACAATGAGTGGATTCAGGTATGATGATTCTAACTGAAATAAGTCACACAGAAAAAGAAACATCATAAGATATCAGTAATACACGGAATGTAAACTTGGCTACACAGGAACTGTATTACAGAACAGAACAGGGTCTCAAATTTAGAAAACCAACTTATGCTTGCTTAAGGGGAAACGTGAGTTGGGGTGCTGCATAAAACCAGAGATTGAAATGAGCACAGATAAAGTTCCTTAAGCCAAATATGGAATAGACAAGAGCTACTCCTTGCTCAATGAAATGGACTCAATACCGCATATTAAACGCCTAAGAATGTACCTGACTAGTAAGTATCTTAAAACCTATGGATTGCTATGTCTCCGAAACAGAATCAAGCATGTGTACAGGGGCATAAACGCAGCAGTGATAGGATTGGAGAGGTTCGGTGAGCAAATGAAAACCCTTTGAAGTCATATTGCATGGTACCCATTCCACGGGTTTCAACTACCCAGGTTTTAGGTATTCTTCCTTCAGCTAAAACATGCATGTGGAACCCAAGTATGATCAACCATGTGAACGGGAGACGTGTTCAAATATGTCTCAGATTTCCTCCCCTGGTACTCGGGTGCAACATTCCAGACGCTTTACTAACACTCTCCCGACTTGGAGAGTCAGTCCCTTTAACCTCCTGTTTGGCCCAGTTTGCAATTTCTGCGGAAGATGAACAGGAATAGCGAGAACCAATGACAGACTAGCTGGAGGTGTCTGGACGGGCAAATTTAACTCTCATTTCCCACCAGGAAGAGGAATTAACCAAAGGCTCAGCGTGCCGTGCCGGAACCAGATTAGGGCCTGAAGCCATCCTGCGGTGTTGCGGCCAGCTCACAAGAAAGCGAGTTCTAGAAAGGAGCTCAGGGGCACTGTAATTCACAAACCTGCAGAGTTATAAATGACAGCTATCGTCCAAAAATATACTGAAGTAAGGCTGCCAAGAGGACTTGAAAGCGGGGCAGAATTGCAGGAAACCGATTTCAGGAGGTAGACTGAAATTGCATTGAAAGCATAGGAAAAGAGGCAGAACGTCCACAATGATGCACTTGGCCAAAAAGGGCGTATGCGTTTTTTCCTGAATATATTCAGGAAAAAACGCATACGCCCTTTTTGGCCAACCAAGCAAGCTTGCAAAGGAAATCTGCACTACAATGAAGACTCACTTCCACCTGGTCAAAAGGGCCATCTGAAAAAAGTGTAAAATCCAGAAAGGCAGGACAGGCCATGGAGAAGTGGGAGCCTTCTTATGCTGATGGGCGGGATGTAAATTGCCAACAGCCACTCTGGAGAAGTGTATGGTGTTTCCTGAAACATCTAAAAAACAAAGCAACAGAGCCTAGGGCACTTCCACTTATGGTCCTATAGCTTAGGGAAATTAAAATCAAAAAGACACAGCCACCCCAAAGTTTGGGACGCCTCCGTTTACAAGAACCTCGTTTACCGTACAAGTTCAATATCACAGAAAGTGAAAAATGGATAAAGAACTTGAGGTACTTACGTACAATGCAGTATCACTCAGCAATGAAATCTATGTCATCAGGCCCTTAGCAGCATAATGAGTGGATTCAGGTACGATGATTCTAACTGAAATAAGTCACACAGAAAAAGAAACATCATAAGATATCACTAATACACGGAATGTAAACTTGGCTACACAGGAACTGCATTCCAAAATAGAACAGGGTCTCAAATTTAGAAAACCAACTTATGCTTGCTTAAGGGGAAAGGTGAGTTGGGGTGCTGCATAAAACCAGAGATTGAAATGAGCACAGATAAAGTTCCTTAAGCCAAATATGGAATAGACAAGAGCTACTCCTTGCTCAACGAAATGGACTCAACATCCCATATTAAACGCCTAAGAATGTACCTGACTAGTAAGTATCTTAAAACCTATGGATTGCTATGTCTCCAAAAGAGAATCAAGCGTGTGTACAGGGGCATAAACGCAGCAGTGATAGGATTGGAGAGGTTCGGTGAGCAAATGAAGACCCTTTGAAGTCATATTGCATGGTACCCATTACACGGGTCTCAACTCTCCAGGTTTTAGGTATTCTTCCTTCAGCTAAAACATGCATGTGGAACCCAGAGTATGATCAACCATGTGAACGGGAGACGTGTTCAAATATGTCTCAGTTTTCCTCCCCTGGTACTCGGGTGCAACATTCCAGACGCTTTACTAACACTCTCCCGACTTGGAGAGTCAGTCCCTTTAACCTCCTGTTTGGCCCAGTTTGCAATTTCTGCGGAAGATGAACAGGAATAGCGAGAACCAATGAGAGGCTAGCTGGAGGTGTCTGGACGGGCAAATTTAACTCTCATTTCCCACCAGGAAGAGGAAATAACCAAAGGCTCAGCGTGCCGTGCCGGAACCAGATTAGGGCCTGAAGCCATCCTGCGGTGTTGCGGCCAGCTCAAAAGAAAGCGAGTTGAAGAAAGGAGCTCAGGGGCACTGTAATTCACAAACCTGCAGAGTTATAAATGACAGCTATCGTCCAAAAATAGACTGAAGTAAGGCTGCCAAGAGGACTTGAAAGCGGGGCAGAATTGCAGGAAACCGATTTCAGGAGGTAGACAGGAATTGCATTGAAAGCATAGGAAAAGAGGCAGAACGTCCACAATGATGCACTTGGCCAAAAAGGGCGTATGCGTTTTTTCCTGAATATATTCAGGAAAAAACGCATACGCCCTTTTTGGCCAACCAAGCAAGCTTGCAAAGGAAATCTGCACTACAATGAAGTCTCACTTCCCCCCGGTCAAAAGGGCCATCTGAAAAAAGTGTAAAATCCAGAAAGGCAGGACAGGCCATGGAGAACTGGGAGCCTTGTTATGCTGATGGGCGGGATGTAAATTGCCAACAACCACTCGGGAGAAGTGTATGGTGTTTCCTGAAACATCTAAAAAACAAAGCAACAGAGCCTAGGGCACTTCCACTTATGGTCCTATAGCTTAGGGAAATTAAATTCAAAAAGACACAGCCACCCCAAAGTTTGGAACGGCTCTGTTTACAAGAACCTCGTTTACAGTACAAGTTCAACATCGCAGAAAGTGAAAAATGGATAAAGAACTTGTGGTACTTACGTACAATGCAGTATCACTCAGCAATGAAATCTATGTCATCAGGCCCGTAGCAGCATAATGAGTGGATTCAGGTACGATGATTCTAACTGAAATAAGTCACACAGAAAAAGAAACATCATAAGATATCAGTAATACACGGAATGTAAACTTGGCTACACAGGAACTGAATTACAGAACAGAACAGGGTCTCAAATTTAGAAAACCAACTTATGCTTGCTTAAGGGGAAAGGTGAGTTGGGGTGCTGCATAAAACCAGAGATTGAAATGAGCACAGATAAAGTTCCTTAAGCCAAATATGGAATAGACAAGAGCTACTCCTTGCTCAACGAAATGGACTCAACACCGCATATTAAATGCCTAAGAATGTACCTGACTAGTAAGTATCTTAAAACCTATGGATTGCTATGTCTCCGAAAGAGAATCAAGCATGTGTACAGGGGCATAAACGCAGCAGTGATAGGATTGGAGAGGTTCGGTGAGCAAATGAAGACCCTTTGAAGTCATATTGCATGGTACCCATTCCACGGCTTTCAACTACCCAGGTTTAAGGTATTCTTCCTTCAGCTAAAACATGCATGTGGAACCCAAGTATGATCAACCATGTGAACGGGAGACGTGTTCAAATATGTCTCAGTTTTCCTCCCCTGGTACTCGGGTGCAACATTCCAGACGCTTTACTAACACTCTCCCGACTTGGAGAGTCAGTCCCTTTAACCTCCTGTTTGGCCCAGTTTGCAATTTCTGCGGAAGATGAACAGGAATAGCGAGAACCAATGACAGACTAGCTGGAGGTGTCTGGACGGGCAAATTTAACTCTCATTTCCCACCAGGAAGAGGAATTAACCAAAGGCTCAGCGTGCCGTGCCGGAACCAGATTAGGGCCTGAAGCCATCCTGCGGTGTTGCGGCCAGCTCAAAAGAAAGCGAGTTCTAGAAAGGAGCTCAGGGGCACTGTAATTCACAAACCTGCAGAGTTATAAATGACAGCTATCGTCCAAAAATATACTGAAGTAAGGCTGCCAAGAGGACTTGAAAGCGGGGCAGAATTGCAGGAAACCGATTTCAGGAGGTAGACTGAAATTGCATTGAAAGCATAGGAAAAGAGGCAGAACGTCCACAATGATGCACTTGGCCAAAAAGGGCGTATGCGTTTTTTCCTGAATATATTCAGGAAAAAACGCATACGCCCTTTTTGGCCAACCAAGCAAGCTTGCAAAGGAAATCTGCACTACAATGAAGTCTCACTTCCACCTGGTCAAAAGGGCCATCTGAAAAAAGTGTAAAATCCAGAAAGGCAGGACAGGCCATGGAGAAGTGGGAGCCTTCTTATGCTGATGGGCGGGATGTAAATTGCCAACAACCTCGGGAGAAGTGTATGGTGTTTCCTGAAACATCTAAAAAACAAAGCAACAGAGCCTAGGGCACTTCCACTTATGGTCCTATAGCTTAGGGAAATTAAAATCAAAAAGACACAGCCACCCCAAAGTTTGGGACGCCTCCGTTTACAAGAACCTCGTTTACCGTACAAGTTCAATATCACAGAAAGTGAAAAATGGATAAAGAACTTGAGGTACTTACGTACAATGCAGTATCACTCAGCAATGAAATCTATGTCATCAGGCCCTTAGCAGCATAATGAGTGGATTCAGGTACGATGATTCTAACTGAAATAAGTCACACAGAAAAAGAAACATCATAAGATATCACTAATACACGGAATGTAAACTTGGCTACACAGGAACTGCATTCCAAAATAGAACAGGGTCTCAAATTTAGAAAACCAACTTATGCTTGCTTAAGGGGAAAGGTGAGTTGGGGTGCTGCATAAAACCAGAGATTGAAATGAGCACAGATAAAGTTCCTTAAGCCAAATATGGAATAGACAAGAGCTACTCCTTGCTCAACGAAATGGACTCAACACCGCATATTAAACGCCTAAGAATGTACCTGACTAGTAAGTATCTTAAAACCTATGGATTGCTATGTCTCCGAAAGAGAATCAAGCATGTGTACAGGGGCATAAACGCAGCAGTGAGAGCATTGGAGAGATTCGGTGAGGAAATGAAGACCCATTGAAGTCATATTGCATGGTACCCATTCCACGGGTTTCAACTACCCAGGTTTTAGGTATTCTTCCTTCAGCTAAAACATGCATGTGGAACCCAGAGTATGATCAACCATGTGATCGGGAGACGTGTTCAAATATGTCTCAGTTTTCGTACCCTGGTACTCGGGTGCAACATTCCAGACGCTTTACTAACACTCTCCCGACTTGGAGAGTCAGTCCCTTTAACCTCCTGTTTGGCCCAGTTTGCCATTTCTGCGGAAGATGAACAGGAATAGCGAGAACCAATGAGAGACTAGCTGGAGGTGTCTGGACGGGCAAATTTAACTCTCATTTCCCACCAGGAAGAGGAATTAACCAAAGGCTCAGCGTGCCGTTCCAGAACCAGATTAGGGCCTGAAGCCATCCTGCGGTGTTGCGGCCAGGTCACAAGAAAGCGAGTTGAAGAAAGGAGCTCAGGGGCACTGTAATTCACAAACCTGCAGAGTTATAAATGACAGCTATCGTCCAAAAATAGACTGAAGTAAGGCTGCCAAGAGGACTTGACAGCGGGGCAGCATTGCAGGAAACCGATTTCAGGAGGTAGACTGGAATTGCATTGAAAGCATAGGAAAAGAGGCAGAACGTCCACAATGATGCACTTGGCCAAAAAGGGCGTATGCGTTTTTTCCTGAATATATTCAGGAAAAACGCATACGCCCTTTTTGGCCAACCAAGCAAGCTTGCAAAGGAAATCTGCACTACAATGAAGTCTCACTTCCCCCCGGTCAAAAGGGCCATCTGAAAAAAGTGTAAAATCCAGAAAGGCAGGACAGGCCATGGAGAACTGGGAGCCTTGTTATGCTGATGGGCGGGATGTAAATTGCCAACAACCACTAGGGAGAAGTGTATGGTGTTTCCTGAAACATCTAAAAAACAAAGCAACAGAGCCTAGGGCACTTCCACTTATGGTCTTATAGCTTAGGGAATTTAAAATCAAAAAGACACAGCCACCCCAAAGTTTGGGACAGCTCTGTTTACAAGAACCTCGTTTACAGTACAAGTTCAACATCGCAGAAAGTGAAAAATGGATAAAGAACTTGTGGTACTTACGTACAATGCAGTATCACTCAGCAATGAAATCTATGTCATCAGGCCCGTAGCAGCATAATGAGTGGATTCAGGTATGATGATTCTAACTGAAATAAGTCACACAGAAAAAGAAACATCATAAGATATCACTAATACACGGAATGTAAACTTGGCTACACAGGAACTGAATTACAGAACAGAACAGGTTCTCAAATTTAGAAAACCAACTTATGCTTGCTTAAGGGGAAAGGTGAGTTGGGGTGCTGCATAAAACCAGAGATTGAAATGAGCACAGATAAAGTTCCTTAAGCCAAATATGGAATAGACAAGAGCTACTCCTTGCTCAACGAAGTGGACTCAACACCGCATATTAAATGCCTAAGAATGTACCTGACTAGTAAGTATCTTAAAACCTATGGATTGCTATGTCTCCGAAAGAGAATCAAGCATGTGTACAGGGGCATAAACGCAGCAGTGATAGGATTGGAGAGGTTCGGTGAGCAAATGAAGACCCTTTGAAGTCATATTGCATGGTACCCATTCCACGGGTTTCAACTACCCAGGTTTTAGGTATTCTTCCTTCAGCTAAAACATGCATGTGGGACCTAGAGTATGATCAACGATGTGAACGGGAGACGTGTTCAAATATGTCTCAGTTTTCCTCCCCTGGTACTCGGGTGCAACATTCCAGACGCTTTACTAACACTCTCCCCACTTGGAAAGTCAGCGCCTTTAACCTCCTGTTTGGCCCAGTTTGCAATTTCTGTGGAAGATGAACAGGAATAGCGAGAACCAATGAGAGGCTAGCTGGAGGTGTCTGGACGGGCAAATTTAACTCTCATTTCCCACCAGGAAGAGGAAATAACCAAAGGCTCAGCGTGCCGTGCCGGAACCAGATTAGGGCCTGAAGACATCCTGCGGTGTTGCGGCCAGGTCACAAGAAAGCGAGTTGAAGAAAGGAGCTCAGGGGCACTGTAATTCACAAACCTGCAGAGTTATAAATGACAGCTATCGTCCAAAAATAGACTGAAGTAAGGCTGCCAAGAGGACTTGAAAGCAGGGCAGAATTGCAGGAAACCGATTTCAGGAGGTAGACTGGAATTGCATTGAAAGCATAGGAAAAGAGGCAGAACGTCCACAATGATGCACTTGGCCAAAAAGGGCGTATGCGTTTTTTCCTGAATATATTCAGGAAAAAACGCATACGCCCTTTTTGGCCAACCAAGCAAGCTTGCAAAGGAAATCTGCACTACAATGAAGTCTCACTTCCCCCCGGTCAAAAGGGCCATCTGAAAAAAGTGTAAAATCCAGAAAGGCAGGACAGGCCATGGAGAACTGGGAGCCTTGTTATGCTGATGGGCGGGATGTAAATTGCCAACAACCACTCGGGAGAAGTGTATGGTGTTTCCTGAAACATCTAAAAAACAAAGCAACAGAGCCTAGGGCACTTCCACTTATGGTCCTATAGCTTAGGGAAATTAAATTCAAAAAGACACAGCCACCCCAAAGTTTGGAACGGCTCTGTTTACAAGAACCTCGTTTACAGTACAAGTTCAACATCGCAGAAAGTGAAAAATGGATAAAGAACTTGTGGTACTTACGTACAATGCAGTATCACTCAGCAGTGAAATCTATGTCATCAGGCCCGTAGCAGCATAATGAGTGGATCCAGGTACGATGATTCTAACTGAAATAAGTCACACAGAAAAAGAAACATCATAAGATATCACTAATACACGGAATGTAAACTTGGCTACACAGGAACTGAATTACAGAACAGAACAGGGTCTCAAATTTAGAAAACCAACTTATGCTTGCTTAAGGGTAAAGGTGAGTTGGGGTGCTGCATAAAACCAGAGATTGAAATGAGCACAGATAAAGTTCCTTAAGCCAAATATGGAATAGACAAGAGCTACTCCTTGCTCAACGAAATGGACTCAACACCGCATATTAAATGCCTAAGAATGTACCTGACTAGTAAGTATCTTAAAACCTATGGATTGCTATGTCTCCGAAAGAGAATCAAGCATGTGTACAGGGGCATAAACGCAGCAGTGATAGGATTGGAGAGGTTCGGTGAGCAAATGAAGACCCTTTGAAGTCATATTGCATGGTACCCATTCCACGGCTTTCAACTACCCAGGTTTAAGGTATTCTTCCTTCATCTAAAACATGCATGTGGAACCCAAGTATGATCAACCATGTGAACGGGAGACGTGTTCAAATATGTCTCAGTTTTCCTCCCCTGGTACTCGGGTGCAACATTCCAGACGCTTTACTAACACTCTCCCCACTTGGAAAGTCAGCGCCTTTAACCTCCTGTTTGGCCCAGTTTGCAATTTCTGCGGAAGATGAACAGGAATAGCGAGAACCAATGAGAGGCTAGCTGGAGGTGTCTGGACGGGCAAATTTAACTCTCATTTCCCACCAGGAAGAGGAAATAACCAAAGGCTCAGCGTGCCGTGCCGGAACCAGATTAGGGCCTGAAGCCATCCTGCGTTGTTGCGGCCAGCTCAAAAGAAAGCGAGTTGAAGAAAGGAGCTCAGGGGCACTGTAATTCACAAACCTGCAGAGTTATAAATGACAGCTATCGTCCAAAAATAGACTGAAGTAAGGCTGCCAAGAGGACTTGAAAGCGGGGCAGAATTGCAGGAAACCGATTTCAGGAGGTAGACTGGAATTGCATTGAAAGCATAGGAAAAGAGGCAGAACGTCCACAATGTGCACTTGGCCAAAAAGGGCGTATGCGTTTTTTCCTGAATATATTCAGGAAAATACGCATACGCCCTTTTGGGCCAACCAAGCAAGCTTGCAAAGGAAATCTGCACTACAATGAAGTCTCACTTCCCCCCGGTCAAAAGGGCTATCTGAAAAAAGTGTAAAATCCAGAAAGGCAGGACAGGCCATGGAGAACTGGGAGCCTTGTTATGCTGATGGGCGGGATGTAAATTGCCAACAACCACTCTGGAGAAGTGTATGGTGTTTCCTGAAACATCTAAAAAACAAAGCAACAGAGCCTAGGGCACTTCCACTTATGGTCCTATAGCTTAGGGAATTTAAAATCAAAAAGACACAGCCACCCCAAAGTTTCGAACGGCTCTGTTTACAAGAACCTCGTTTACAGTAGAAGTTCAACATCGCAGAAAGTGAAAAATGGATAAAGAACTTGTGGTACTTACGTACAATGCAGTATCACTCAGCAATGAAATCTATGTCATCAGGCCCGTAGCAGCATAATGAGTGGATTCAGGTACGATGATTCTAACTGAAATAAGTCACACAGAAAAAGAAACATCATAAGATATCAGTAATACACGGAATGTAAACTTGGCTACACAGGAACTGAATTACAGAACAGAACAGGGTCTCAAATTTAGAAAACCAACTTATGCTTGCTTAAGGGGAAAGGTGAGTTGGGGTGCTGCATAAAACCAGAGATTGAAATGAGCACAGATAAAGTTCCTTAAACCAAATATGGAATAGACAAGAGCTACTCCTTGCTCAACGAAGTGGACTCAACACCGCATATTAAATGCCTAAGAATGTACCTGACTAGTAAGTATCTTAAAACCTATGGATTGCTATGTCTCCGAAAGAGAATCAAGCATGTGTACAGGGGCATAAACGCAGCAGTGATAGGATTGGAGAGGTTCGGTGAGCAAATGAAGACCCTTTGAAGTCATATTGCATGGTACCCATTCCACGGGTTTCAACTACCCAGGTTTTAGGTATTCTTCCTTCAGCTAAAACATGCATGTGGGACCTAGAGTATGATCAACCATGTGAACGGGAGACGTGTTCAAATATGTCTCAGTTTTCCTCCCCTGGTACTCGGGTGCAACATTCCACACGCTTTACTAACACTCTCCCCACTTGGAAAGTCAGCGCCTTTAACCTCCTGTTTGGCCCAGTTTGCAATTTCTGTGGAAGATGAACAGGAATAGCGAGAACCAATGAGAGGCTAGCTGGAGGTGTCTGGACGGGCAAATTTAACTCTCATTTCCCACCAGGAAGAGGAAATAACCAAAGGCTCAGCGTGCCGTGCCGGAACCAGATTAGGGCCTGAAGACATCCTGCGGTGTTGCGGCCAGGTCACAAGAAAGCGAGTTGAAGAAAGGAGCTCAGGGGCACTGTAATTCACAAACCTGCAGAGTTATAAATGACAGCTATCGTCCAAAAATAGACTGAAGTAAGGCTGCCAAGAGGACTTGAAAGCAGGGCAGAATTGCAGGAAACCGATTTCAGGAGGTAGACTGGAATTGCATTGAAAGCATAGGAAAAGAGGTAGAACGTCCACAATGATGCACTTGGCCAAAAAGGGCGTATGCGTTTTTTCCTGAATATATTCAGGAAAAAACGCATACGCCCTTTTTGGCCAACCAAGCAAGCTTGCAAAGGAAATCTGCACTACAATGAAGTCTCACTTCCCCCCGGTCAAAAGGGCCATCTGAAAAAAGTGTAAAATCCAGAAAGGCAGGACAGGCCATGGAGAACTGGGAGCCTTGTTATGCTGATGGGCGGGATGTAAATTGCCAACAACCACTCGGGAGAAGTGTATGGTGTTTCCTGAAACATCTAAAAAACAAAGCAACAGAGCCTAGGGCACTTCCACTTATGGTCCTATAGCTTAGGGAAATTAAATTCAAAAAGACACAGCCACCCCAAAGTTTGGAACGGCTCTGTTTACAAGAACCTCGTTTACAGTACAAGTTCAACATCGCAGAAAGTGAAAAATGGATAAAGAACTTGTGGTACTTACGTACAATGCAGTATCACTCAGCAGTGAAATCTATGTCATCAGGCCCGTAGCAGCATAATGAGTGGATCCAGGTACGATGATTCTAACTGAAATAAGTCACACAGAAAAAGAAACATCATAAGATATCACTAATACACGGAATGTAAACTTGGCTACACAGGAACTGAATTACAGAACAGAACAGGGTCTCAAATTTAGAAAACCAACTTATGCTTGCTTAAGGGTAAAGGTGAGTTGGGGTGCTGCATAAAACCAGAGATTGAAATGAGCACAGATAAAGTTCCTTAAGCCAAATATGGAATAGACAAGAGCTACTCCTTGCTCAACGAAATGGACTCAACACCGCATATTAAATGCCTAAGAATGTACCTGACTAGTAAGTATCTTAAAACCTATGGATTGCTATGTCTCCGAAAGAGAATCAAGCATGTGTACAGGGGCATAAACGCAGCAGTGATAGGATTGGAGAGGTTCGGTGAGCAAATGAAGACCCTTTGAAGTCATATTGCATGGTACCCATTCCACGGCTTTCAACTACCCAGGTTTAAGGTATTCTTCCTTCATCTAAAACATGCATGTGGAACCCAAGTATGATCAACCATGTGAACGGGAGACGTGTTCAAATATGTCTCAGTTTTCCTCCCCTGGTACTCGGGTGCAACATTCCAGACGCTTTACTAACACTCTCCCCACTTGGAAAGTCAGCGCCTTTAACCTCCTGTTTGGCCCAGTTTGCAATTTCTGCGGAAGATGAACAGGAATAGCGAGAACCAATGAGAGGCTAGCTGGAGGTGTCTGGACGGGCAAATTTAACTCTCATTTCCCACCAGGAAGAGGAAATAACCAAAGGCTCAGCGTGCCGTGCCGGAACCAGATTAGGGCCTGAAGCCATCCTGCGGTGTTGCGGCCAGCTCAAAAGAAAGCGAGTTGAAGAAAGGAGCTCAGGGGCACTGTAATTCACAAACCTGCAGAGTTATAAATGACAGCTATCGTCCAAAAATAGACTGAAGTAAGGCTGCCAAGAGGACTTGAAAGCGGGGCAGAATTGCAGGAAACCGATTTCAGGAGGTAGACTGGAATTGCATTGAAAGCATAGGAAAAGAGGCAGAACGTCCACAATGATGCACTTGGCCAAAAAGGGCGTATGCGTTTTTTCCTGAATATATTCAGGAAAAAACGCATACGCCCTTTTTGGCCAACCAAGCAAGCTTGCAAAGGAAATCTGCACTACAATGAAGTCTCACTTCCCCCCGGTCAAAAGGGCCATCTGAAAAAAGTGTAAAATCCAGAAAGGCAGGACAGGCCATGGAGAACTGGGAGCCTTGTTATGCTGATGGGCGGGATGTAAATTGCCAACAACCACTTGGGAGAAGTGTATGGTGTTTCCTGAAACATCTAAAAAACAAAGCAACAGAGCCTAGGGCACTTCCACTTATGGTCCTATAGCTTAGGGAAATTAAATTCAAAAAGACACAGCCACCCCAAAGTTTGGAACGGCTCTGTTTACAAGAACCTCGTTTACAGTACAAGTTCAACATCGCAGAAAGTGAAAAATGGATAAAGAACTTGTGGTACTTACGTACAATGCAGTATCACTCAGCAATGAAATCTATGTCATCAGGCCCTTAACAGCAAAAAGAGTGGATTCAGGTATGATGATTCTAACTGAAATAAGTCACACAGAAAAAGAAACATCATAAGATATCAGTAATACACGGAATGGAAACTTGGCTACACAGGAACTGAATTACAGAACAGAACAGGGTCTCAAATTTAGAAAACCAACTTATTCTTGCTTAAGGGTAAAGGTGAGTTGGGGTGCTGCATAAAACCAGAGATTGAAATGAGCACAGATAAAGTTCCTTAAGCCAAATATGGAATAGACAAGAGCTACTTCTTGCTCAACGAAATGGACTCAACACCCCATATTAAACGCCTAAGAATGTACCTGACTAGTAAGTATCTTAAAACCTATGGATTGCTATGTCTCCGAAAGAGAATCAAGCATGTGTACAGGGGCATAAACGCAGCAGTGATAGGATTCGAGAGGTTCGGTGAGCAAATGAAGACCCTTTGAAGTCATATTGCATGGTACCCATTCCACGGCTTTCAACTACCCAGGTTTAAGGTATTCTTCCTTCATCTAAAACATGCATGTGCAACCCAAGTATGATCAACCATGTGAACGGGAGACGTGTTCAAATATGTCTCAGTTTTCCTCCCCTGGTACTCGGGTGCAACATTCCAGACGCTTTACTAACACTCTCTCCACTTGGAGAGTCAGCGCCTTTAACCTCCTGTTTGGCCCAGTTTGCAATTTCTGCGGAAGATGAACAGGATAGCGAGAACCAATGAGAGGCTAGCTGGAGGTGTCTGGACGGGCAAATTTAACTCTCATTTCCCACCAGGAAGAGGAAATAACCAAAGGCTCAGCGTGCCGTACCGGAACCAGATTAGGGCCTGAAGCCATCCTGCGGTGTTGCGGCCAGCTCACAAGAAAGCGAGTTGAAGAAAGGAGCTCAGGGGCACTGTAATTCACAAACCTGCAGAGTTATAAATGACAGCTATCGTCCAAAAATAGACTGAAGTAAGGCTGCCAAGAGGACTTGAAAGCGGGGCAGAATTGCAGGAAACCGATTTCAGGAGGTAGACTGGAATTGCATTGAAAGCATAGGAAAAGAGGCAGAACGTCCACAATGATGCACTTGGCCAAAAAGGGCGTATGCGTTTTTTCCTGAATATATTCAGGAAAAAACGCATACGCCCTTTTTGGCCAACCAAGCAAGCTTGCAAAGGAAATCTGCACTACAATGAAGTCTCACTTCCCCCCGGTCAAAAGGGCCATCTGAAAAAAGTGTAAAATCCAGAAAGGCAGGACAGGCCATGGAGAACTGGGAGCCTTGTTATGCTGATGGGCGGGATGTAAATTGCCAACAACCACTCGGGAGAAGTGTATGGTGTTTCCTGAAACATCTAAAAAACAAAGCAACAGAACCTAGGGCACTTCCACTTATGGTCCTATAGCTTAGGGAAATTAAAATCAAAAAGACACAGCCACCCCAAAGTTTGGAACGGCTCTGTTTACAAGAACCTCGTTTACAGTACAAGTTCAACATCGCAGAAAGTGAAAAATGGATAAAGAAGTTGTGGTATTTACTTACAAAGCAATATCACTCAGCAATGAAATCTGTGTCATCAGGCCCTTAGCAGCACAATGAGTGGATTCAGGTATGATGATTCTAACTGAAATAAGTCACGCAGAAAAAGAAACATCATAAGATATCAGTAATACACGGAATGTAAACTTGGCTACACAGGAACTGAATTACAGAACAGAACAGGGTCTCAAATTTAGAAAACCAACTTATGCTTGCTTAAGGGTAAAGGTGAGTTGGGGTGCTGCATAAAACCAGAGATTGAAATGAGCACAGATAAAGTTCCTTAAGTCAAATATGGAATAGACAAGAGCTACTCCTTGCTCAACGAAATGGACTCAACACCGCATATTAAACGCCTAAGAATGTACCTGACTAGTAAGTATCTTAAAACCTATGGATCGCTATGTCTCCGAAAGAGAATCAAGCATGTGTACAGGGGCATAAACGCAGCAGTGATAGGATTGGAGAGGTTCGGTGAGCAAATGAAGACCCTTTGAAGTCATATTGCATCGTACCCAATACACGGGTCTTAACTCTCCAGGTTTAAGGTATTCTTCCTTCAGCTAAAACATGCATGTGGAACCCAAGTATGATCAACCATGTGAACGGGAGACGTGTTCAAATATGTCTCAGTTTTCCTCCCCTGGTACTCGGGTGCAACATTCCAGACGCTTTACTAACACTCTCCCCACTTGGAGAGTCAGCGCCTTTAACCTCCTGTTTGGCCCAGTTTGCAAATTCTGCGGAAGATGAACAGGAATAGCGAGAACCAATGAGAGACTAGCTGGAGGTGTCTGGACGGGCAAATTTAACTCTCATTTCCCACCAGGAAGAGGAAATAACCAAAGGCTCAGCGTGCCGTGCCGGAACCAGATTAGGGCCTGAAGCCATCCTGCGGTGTTGCGGCCAGGTCACAAGAAAGCAAGTTGAAGAAAGGAGCTCAGGGGCACTGTAATTCACAAACCTGCAGTTATAAATGACAGCTATCGTCCAAAAATAGACTGAAGTAAGGCTGCCAAGAGGACTTGAAAGCGGGGCAGAATTGCAGGATCCCGATTTCAGGAGGTAGACTGGAATTGCATTGAAAGCATAGGAAAAGAGGCAGAACGTCCACAATGATGCACTTGGCCAAAAAGGGCGTATGCGTTTTTTCCTGAATATATTCAGGAAAAAACGCATACGCCCTTTTTGGCCAACCAAGCAAGCTTGCAAAGGAAATCTGCACTACAATGAAGTCTCACTTCCCCCCGGTCAAAAGGGCCATCTGAAAAAAGTGTAAAATCCAGAAAGGCAGGACAGGCCATGGAGAACTGGGAGCCTTGTTATGCTGATGGGCGGGATGTAAATTGCCAACAACCACTCTGGAGAAGTGTATGGTGTTTCCTGAAACATCTAAAAAACAAAGCAACAGAACCTAGGGCACTTCCACTTATGGTCCTATAGCTTAGGGAAATTAAAATCAAAAAGACACAGCCACCCCAAAGTTTGGAACGGCTCTGTTTACAAGAACCTCGTTTACAGTACAAGTTCAACATCGCAGAAAGTGAAAAATGGATAAAGAAGTTGTGGTATTTACTTACAAAGCAATATCACTCAGCAATGAAATCTGTGTCATCAGGCCCTTAGCAGCACAATGAGTGGATTCAGGTATGATGAATCTAACTGAAATAAGTCACGCAGAAAAAGAAACATCATAAGATATCAGTAATACACGGAATGTAAACTTGGCTACACAGGAACTGAATTACAGAACAGAACAGGGTCTCAAATTTAGAAAACCAACTTATGCTTGCTTAAGGGTAAAGGTGAGTTGGGGTGCTGCATAAAACCAGAGATTGAAATGAGCACAGATAAAGTTCCTTAAGTCAAATATGGAATAGACAAGAGCTACTCCTTGCTCAACGAAATGGACTCAACACCGCATATTAAACGCCTAAGAATGTACCTGACTAGTAAGTATCTTAAAACCTATGGATCGCTATGTCTCCGAAAGAGAATCAAGCATGTGTACAGGGGCATAAACGCAGCAGTGATAGGATTGGAGAGGTTCGGTGAGCAAATGAAGACCCTTTGAAGTCATATTGCATCGTACCCATTACACGGGTCTTAACTCTCCAGGTTTAAGGTATTCTTCCTTCAGCTAAAACATGCATGTGGAACCCAAGTATGATCAACCATGTGAACGGGAGACGTGTTCAAATATGTCTCAGTTTTCCTCCCCTGGTACTCGGGTGCAACATTCCAGACGCTTTACTAACACTCTCCCCACTTGGAGAGTCAGCGCCTTTAACCTCCTGTTTGGCCCAGTTTGCAAATTCTGCGGAAGATGAACAGGAATAGCGAGAACCAATGAGAGACTAGCTGGAGGTGTCTGGACGGGCAAATTTAACTCTCATTTCCCACCAGGAAGAGGAAATAACCAAAGGCTCAGCGTGCCGTGCCGGAACCAGATTAGGGCCTGAAGCCATCCTGCGGTGTTGCGGCCAGGTCACAAGAAAGCAAGTTGAAGAAAGGAGCTCAGGGGCACTGTAATTCACAAACCTGCAGTTATAAATGACAGCTATCGTCCAAAAATAGACTGAAGTAAGGCTGCCAAGAGGACTTGAAAGCGGGGCAGAATTGCAGGATCCCGATTTCAGGAGGTAGACTGGAACTGCATTGAAAGCATAGGAAAAGAGGCAGAACGTCCACAATGATGCACTTGGCCAAAAAGGGCGTATGCGTTTTTTCCTGAATATATTCAGGAAAAAACGCATACGCCCTTTTTGGCCAACCAAGCAAGCTTGCAAAGGAAATCTGCACTACAATGAAGTCTCACTTCCCCCCGGTCAAAAGGGCCATCTGAAAAAAGTGTAAAATCCAGAAAGGCAGGACAGGCCATGGAGAACTGGGAGCCTTGTTATGCTGATGGGCGGGATGTAAATTGCCAACAACCACTCGGGAGAAGTGTATGGTGTTTCCTGAAACATCTAAAAAACAAAGCAACAGAACCTAGGGCACTTCCACTTATGGTCCTATAGCTTAGGGAAATTAAAATCAAAAAGACACAGCCACCCCAAAGTTTGGAACGGCTCTGTTTACAAGAACCTCGTTTACAGTACAAGTTCAACATCGCAGAAAGTGAAAAATTGATAAAGAAGTTGTGGTATTTACTTACAAAGCAATATCACTCAGCAATGAAATCTGTGTCATCAGGCCCTTAGCAGCACAATGAGTGGATTCAGGTATGATGATTCTAACTGAAATAAGTCACACAGAAAAAGAAACATCATAAGATATCAGTAATACACGGAATGTAAACTTGGCTACACAGAAACTGAATTACAGAACAGAACAGGGTCTCAAATTTAGAAAACCAACTTATGCTTGCTTAAGGGTAAAGGTGAGTTGGGGTGCTGCATAAAACCAGAGATTGAAATGAGCACAGATAAAGTTCCTTAAGTCAAATATGGAATAGACAAGAGCTACTCCTTACTCAACGAAATGGACTCAACACCGCATATTAAACGCCTAAGAATGTACCTGACTAATAAGTATCTTAAAACCTATGGATCGCTATGTCTCCGAAAGAGAATCAAGCATGTGTACAGGGGCATAAACGCAGCAGTGATAGGATTGGAGAGGTTCGGTGAGCAAATGAAGACCCTTTGAAGTCATATTGCATCATACCCATTACACGGGTCTTAACTCTCCAGGTTTAAGGTATTCTTCCTTCAGCTAAAACATGCATGTGGAACCCAAGTATGATCAACCATGTGAACGGGAGACGTGTTCAAATATGTCTCAGTTTTCCTCCCCTGGTACTCGGGTGCAACATTCCAGACGCTTTACTAACACTCTCCCCACTTGGAGAGTCAGCGCCTTTAACCTCCTGTTTGGCCCAGTTTGCAAATTCTGCGGAAGATGAACAGGAATAGCGAGAACCAATGAGACACTAGCTGGAGGTGTCTGGACGGGCAAATTTAACTCTCATTTCCCACCAGGAAGAGGAAATAACCAAAGGCTCAGCGTGCCGTGCCGGAACCAGATTAGGGCCTGAAGCCATCCTGCGGTGTTGCGGCCAGGTCACAAGAAAGCAAGTTGAAGAAAGGAGCTCAGGGGCACTGTAATTCACAAACCTGCAGAGTTATAAATGACAGCTATCGTCCAAAAATAGACTGAAGTAAGGCTGCCAAGAGGACTTGAAAGCGGGGCAGAATTGCAGGATCCCGATTTCAGGAGGTAGACTGGAATTGCATTGAAAGCATAGGAAAAGAGGCAGAACGTCCACAATGATGCACTTGGCCAAAAAGGGCGTATGCGTTTTTTCCTGAATATATTCAGGAAAAAACGCATACGCCCTTTTTGGCCAACCAAGCAAGCTTGCAAAGGAAATCTGCACTACAATGAAGTCTCACTTCCCCCCGGTCAAAAGGGCCATCTGAAAAAAGTGTAAAATCCAGAAAGGCAGGACAGGCCATGGAGAACTGGGAGCCTTGTTATGCTGATGGGCGGGATGTAAATTGCCAACAGCCACTCGGGAGAAGTGTATGGTGTTTCCTGAAACATCTAAAAAACAAAGCAACAGAGCCTAGGGCACTTCCACTTATGGTCCTATAGCTTAGGGAATTTAAAATCAAAAAGACACAGCCACCCCAAAGTTTGGAACGGCTCTGTTTACAAGAACCTCGTTTACAGTACAAGTTCAACATCGCAGAAATTGAAAAATGGATAAAGAAGTTGTGGTATTTACTTACAAAGCAATATCACTCAGCAATGAAATCTGTGTCATCAGGCCCTTAGCAGCACAATGAGTGGATTCAGGTATGATGATTCTAACTGAAATAAGTCACACAGAAAAAGAAACATCATAAGATATCAGTAATACACGGAATGTAAACTTGGCTACAAAGGAACTGTATTACAGAACAGAACAGGGTCTCAAATTTAGAAAACCAACTTATGCTTGCTTAAGGGGAAAGGTGAGTTGGGGTGCTGCATAAAACCAGAGATTGAAATGAGCACAGATAAAGTTCCTTAAGCCAAATATGGAATAGACAAGAGCTACTCCTTGCTCAATGAAATGGACTCAATACCGCATATTAAACGCCTAAGAATGTACCTGACTAGTAAGTATCTTAAAACCTATGGATTGCTATGTCTCCGAAACAGAATCAAGCATGTGTACAGGGGCATAAACGCAGCAGTGATAGGATTGGAGAGGTTCGGTGAGCAAATGAAAACCCTTTGAAGTCATATTGCATGGTACCCATTCCACGGGTTTCAACTACCCAGGTTTTAGGTATTCTTCCTTCAGCTAAAACATGCATGTGGAACCCAAGTATGATCAACCATGTGAACGGGAGACGTGTTCAAATATGTCTCAGTTTTCCTCCCCTGGTACTCGGGTGCAACATTCCAGACGCTTTACTAACACTCTCCCCACTTGGAGAGTCAGTCCCTTTAACCTCCTGTTTGGCCCAGTTCGCAATTTCTGCGGAAGATGAACAGGAATAGCGAGAACCAATGAGAGACTAGCTGGAGGTGTCTGGACGGGCAAATTTAACTCTCATTTCCCACCAGGAAGAGGAATTAACCAAAGGCTCAGCGTGCCGTGGCAGAACCAGATTAGGGCCTGAAGACATCCTGGGTGTTTCGGCCAGCTCACAAGAAAGCGAGTTGAAGAAAGGAGCTCAGGGGCACTGTAATTCACAAACCTGCAGAGTTATAAATGACAGCTATCGTCCAAAAATAGACTGAAGTAAGGCTGCCAAGAGGACGTGAAAGCGGGGCAGAATTGCAGGAAACCGATTTCAGGAGGTAGACTGGAATTGCATTGAAAGCATAGGAAAAGAGGCAGAACGTCCACAATGATGCACTTGGCCAAAAAGGGCGTATGCGTTTTTTCCTGAATATATTCAGGAAAAAACGCATACGCCCTTTTTGGCCAACCAAGCAAGCTTGCAAAGGAAATCTGCACTACAATGAAGTCTCACTTCCCCCCGGTCAAAAGGGCCATCTGAAAAAAGTGTAAAATCCAGAAAGGCAGGACAGGCCATGGAGAACTGGGAGCCTTGTTATGCTGATGGGCGGGATGTAAATTGCCAACAACCACTCGGGAGAAGTGTATGGTGTTTCCTGAAACATCTAAAAAACAAAGCAACAGAACCTAGGGCACTTCCACTTATGGTCCTATAGCTTAGGGAAATTAAAATCAAAAAGACACAGCCACCCCAAAGTTTGGAACGGCTCTGTTTACAAGAACCTCGTTTACAGTACAAGTTCAACATCGCAGAAAGTGAAAAATGGATAAAGAAGTTGTGGTATTTACTTACAAAGCAATATCACTCAGCAATGAAATCTGTGTCATCAGGCCCTTAGCAGCACAATGAGTGGATTCAGGTATGATGATTCTAACTGAAATAAGTCACGCAGAAAAAGAAACATCATAAGATATCAGTAATACACGGAATGTAAACTTGGCTACACAGGAACTGAATTACAGAACAGAACAGGGTCTCAAATTTAGAAAACCAACTTATGCTTGCTTAAGGGTAAAGGTGAGTTGGGGTGCTGCATAAAACCAGAGATTGAAATGAGCACAGATAAAGTTCCTTAAGTCAAATATGGAATAGACAAGAGCTACTCCTTGCTCAACGAAATGGACTCAACACCGCATATTAAACGCCTAAGAATGTACCTGACTAGTAAGTATCTTAAAACCTATGGATCGCTATGTCTCCGAAAGAGAATCAAGCATGTGTACAGGGGCATAAACGCAGCAGTGATAGGATTGGAGAGGTTCGGTGAGCAAATGAAGACCCTTTGAAGTCATATTGCATCGTACCCAATACACGGGTCTTAACTCTCCAGGTTTAAGGTATTCTTCCTTCAGCTAAAACATGCATGTGGAACCCAAGTATGATCAACCATGTGAACGGGAGACGTGTTCAAATATGTCTCAGTTTTCCTCCCCTGGTACTCGGGTGCAACATTCCAGACGCTTTACTAACACTCTCCCCACTTGGAGAGTCAGCGCCTTTAACCTCCTGTTTGGCCCAGTTTGCAAATTCTGCGGAAGATGAACAGGAATAGCGAGAACCAATGAGAGACTAGCTGGAGGTGTCTGGACGGGCAAATTTAACTCTCATTTCCCACCAGGAAGAGGAAATAACCAAAGGCTCAGCGTGCCGTGCCGGAACCAGATTAGGGCCTGAAGCCATCCTGCGGTGTTGCGGCCAGGTCACAAGAAAGCAAGTTGAAGAAAGGAGCTCAGGGGCACTGTAATTCACAAACCTGCAGTTATAAATGACAGCTATCGTCCAAAAATAGACTGAAGTAAGGCTGCCAAGAGGACTTGAAAGCGGGGCAGAATTGCAGGATCCCGATTTCAGGAGGTAGACTGGAATTGCATTGAAAGCATAGGAAAAGAGGCAGAACGTCCACAATGATGCACTTGGCCAAAAAGGGCGTATGCGTTTTTTCCTGAATATATTCAGGAAAAAACGCATACGCCCTTTTTGGCCAACCAAGCAAGCTTGCAAAGGAAATCTGCACTACAATGAAGTCTCACTTCCCCCCGGTCAAAAGGGCCATCTGAAAAAAGTGTAAAATCCAGAAAGGCAGGACAGGCCATGGAGAACTGGGAGCCTTGTTATGCTGATGGGCGGGATGTAAATTGCCAACAACCACTCTGGAGAAGTGTATGGTGTTTCCTGAAACATCTAAAAAACAAAGCAACAGAACCTAGGGCACTTCCACTTATGGTCCTATAGCTTAGGGAAATTAAAATCAAAAAGACACAGCCACCCCAAAGTTTGGAACGGCTCTGTTTACAAGAACCTCGTTTACAGTACAAGTTCAACATCGCAGAAAGTGAAAAATGGATAAAGAAGTTGTGGTATTTACTTACAAAGCAATATCACTCAGCAATGAAATCTGTGTCATCAGGCCCTTAGCAGCACAATGAGTGGATTCAGGTATGATGAATCTAACTGAAATAAGTCACGCAGAAAAAGAAACATCATAAGATATCAGTAATACACGGAATGTAAACTTGGCTACACAGGAACTGAATTACAGAACAGAACAGGGTCTCAAATTTAGAAAACCAACTTATGCTTGCTTAAGGGTAAAGGTGAGTTGGGGTGCTGCATAAAACCAGAGATTGAAATGAGCACAGATAAAGTTCCTTAAGTCAAATATGGAATAGACAAGAGCTACTCCTTGCTCAACGAAATGGACTCAACACCGCATATTAAACGCCTAAGAATGTACCTGACTAGTAAGTATCTTAAAACCTATGGATCGCTATGTCTCCGAAAGAGAATCAAGCATGTGTACAGGGGCATAAACGCAGCAGTGATAGGATTGGAGAGGTTCGGTGAGCAAATGAAGACCCTTTGAAGTCATATTGCATCGTACCCATTACACGGGTCTTAACTCTCCAGGTTTAAGGTATTCTTCCTTCAGCTAAAACATGCATGTGGAACCCAAGTATGATCAACCATGTGAACGGGAGACGTGTTCAAATATGTCTCAGTTTTCCTCCCCTGGTACTCGGGTGCAACATTCCAGACGCTTTACTAACACTCTCCCCACTTGGAGAGTCAGCGCCTTTAACCTCCTGTTTGGCCCAGTTTGCAAATTCTGCGGAAGATGAACAGGAATAGCGAGAACCAATGAGAGACTAGCTGGAGGTGTCTGGACGGGCAAATTTAACTCTCATTTCCCACCAGGAAGAGGAAATAACCAAAGGCTCAGCGTGCCGTGCCGGAACCAGATTAGGGCCTGAAGCCATCCTGCGGTGTTGCGGCCAGGTCACAAGAAAGCAAGTTGAAGAAAGGAGCTCAGGGGCACTGTAATTCACAAACCTGCAGTTATAAATGACAGCTATCGTCCAAAAATAGACTGAAGTAAGGCTGCCAAGAGGACTTGAAAGCGGGGCAGAATTGCAGGATCCCGATTTCAGGAGGTAGACTGGAACTGCATTGAAAGCATAGGAAAAGAGGCAGAACGTCCACAATGATGCACTTGGCCAAAAAGGGCGTATGCGTTTTTTCCTGAATATATTCAGGAAAAAACGCATACGCCCTTTTTGGCCAACCAAGCAAGCTTGCAAAGGAAATCTGCACTACAATGAAGTCTCACTTCCCCCCGGTCAAAAGGGCCATCTGAAAAAAGTGTAAAATCCAGAAAGGCAGGACAGGCCATGGAGAACTGGGAGCCTTGTTATGCTGATGGGCGGGATGTAAATTGCCAACAACCACTCGGGAGAAGTGTATGGTGTTTCCTGAAACATCTAAAAAACAAAGCAACAGAACCTAGGGCACTTCCACTTATGGTCCTATAGCTTAGGGAAATTAAAATCAAAAAGACACAGCCACCCCAAAGTTTGGAACGGCTCTGTTTACAAGAACCTCGTTTACAGTACAAGTTCAACATCGCAGAAAGTGAAAAATTGATAAAGAAGTTGTGGTATTTACTTACAAAGCAATATCACTCAGCAATGAAATCTGTGTCATCAGGCCCTTAGCAGCACAATGAGTGGATTCAGGTATGATGATTCTAACTGAAATAAGTCACACAGAAAAAGAAACATCATAAGATATCAGTAATACACGGAATGTAAACTTGGCTACACAGAAACTGAATTACAGAACAGAACAGGGTCTCAAATTTAGAAAACCAACTTATGCTTGCTTAAGGGTAAAGGTGAGTTGGGGTGCTGCATAAAACCAGAGATTGAAATGAGCACAGATAAAGTTCCTTAAGTCAAATATGGAATAGACAAGAGCTACTCCTTACTCAACGAAATGGACTCAACACCGCATATTAAACGCCTAAGAATGTACCTGACTAATAAGTATCTTAAAACCTATGGATCGCTATGTCTCCGAAAGAGAATCAAGCATGTGTACAGGGGCATAAACGCAGCAGTGATAGGATTGGAGAGGTTCGGTGAGCAAATGAAGACCCTTTGAAGTCATATTGCATCATACCCATTACACGGGTCTTAACTCTCCAGGTTTAAGGTATTCTTCCTTCAGCTAAAACATGCATGTGGAACCCAAGTATGATCAACCATGTGAACGGGAGACGTGTTCAAATATGTCTCAGTTTTCCTCCCCTGGTACTCGGGTGCAACATTCCAGACGCTTTACTAACACTCTCCCCACTTGGAGAGTCAGCGCCTTTAACCTCCTGTTTGGCCCAGTTTGCAAATTCTGCGGAAGATGAACAGGAATAGCGAGAACCAATGAGACACTAGCTGGAGGTGTCTGGACGGGCAAATTTAACTCTCATTTCCCACCAGGAAGAGGAAATAACCAAAGGCTCAGCGTGCCGTGCCGGAACCAGATTAGGGCCTGAAGCCATCCTGCGGTGTTGCGGCCAGGTCACAAGAAAGCAAGTTGAAGAAAGGAGCTCAGGGGCACTGTAATTCACAAACCTGCAGAGTTATAAATGACAGCTATCGTCCAAAAATAGACTGAAGTAAGGCTGCCAAGAGGACTTGAAAGCGGGGCAGAATTGCAGGATCCCGATTTCAGGAGGTAGACTGGAATTGCATTGAAAGCATAGGAAAAGAGGCAGAACGTCCACAATGATGCACTTGGCCAAAAAGGGCGTATGCGTTTTTTCCTGAATATATTCAGGAAAAAACGCATACGCCCTTTTTGGCCAACCAAGCAAGCTTGCAAAGGAAATCTGCACTACAATGAAGTCTCACTTCCCCCCGGTCAAAAGGGCCATCTGAAAAAAGTGTAAAATCCAGAAAGGCAGGACAGGCCATGGAGAACTGGGAGCCTTGTTATGCTGATGGGCGGGATGTAAATTGCCAACAGCCACTCGGGAGAAGTGTATGGTGTTTCCTGAAACATCTAAAAAACAAAGCAACAGAGCCTAGGGCACTTCCACTTATGGTCCTATAGCTTAGGGAATTTAAAATCAAAAAGACACAGCCACCCCAAAGTTTGGAACGGCTCTGTTTACAAGAACCTCGTTTACAGTACAAGTTCAACATCGCAGAAATTGAAAAATGGATAAAGAAGTTGTGGTATTTACTTACAAAGCAATATCACTCAGCAATGAAATCTGTGTCATCAGGCCCTTAGCAGCACAATGAGTGGATTCAGGTATGATGATTCTAACTGAAATAAGTCACACAGAAAAAGAAACATCATAAGATATCAGTAATACACGGAATGTAAACTTGGCTACAAAGGAACTGTATTACAGAACAGAACAGGGTCTCAAATTTAGAAAACCAACTTATGCTTGCTTAAGGGGAAAGGTGAGTTGGGGTGCTGCATAAAACCAGAGATTGAAATGAGCACAGATAAAGTTCCTTAAGCCAAATATGGAATAGACAAGAGCTACTCCTTGCTCAATGAAATGGACTCAATACCGCATATTAAACGCCTAAGAATGTACCTGACTAGTAAGTATCTTAAAACCTATGGATTGCTATGTCTCCGAAACAGAATCAAGCATGTGTACAGGGGCATAAACGCAGCAGTGATAGGATTGGAGAGGTTCGGTGAGCAAATGAAAACCCTTTGAAGTCATATTGCATGGTACCCATTCCACGGGTTTCAACTACCCAGGTTTTAGGTATTCTTCCTTCAGCTAAAACATGCATGTGGAACCCAAGTATGATCAACCATGTGAACGGGAGACGTGTTCAAATATGTCTCAGTTTTCCTCCCCTGGTACTCGGGTGCAACATTCCAGACGCTTTACTAACACTCTCCCCACTTGGAGAGTCAGTCCCTTTAACCTCCTGTTTGGCCCAGTTCGCAATTTCTGCGGAAGATGAACAGGAATAGCGAGAACCAATGAGAGACTAGCTGGAGGTGTCTGGACGGGCAAATTTAACTCTCATTTCCCACCAGGAAGAGGAATTAACCAAAGGCTCAGCGTGCCGTGGCAGAACCAGATTAGGGCCTGAAGACATCCTGGGTGTTTCGGCCAGCTCACAAGAAAGCGAGTTGAAGAAAGGAGCTCAGGGGCACTGTAATTCACAAACCTGCAGAGTTATAAATGACAGCTATCGTCCAAAAATAGACTGAAGTAAGGCTGCCAAGAGGACTTGAAAGCGGGGCAGAATTGCAGGAAACCGATTTCAGGAGGTAGACTGGAATTGCATTGAAAGCATAGGAAAAGAGGCAGAACGTCCACAATGTGCACTTGGCCAAAAAGGGCGTATGCGTTTTTTCCTGAATATATTCAGGAAAATACGCATACGCCCTTTTTGGCCAACCAAGCAAGCTTGCAAAGGAAATCTGCACTACAATGAAGTCTCACTTCCCCCCGGTCAAAAGGGCTATCTGAAAAAAGTGTAAAATCCAGAAAGGCAGGACAGGCCATGGAGAACTGGGAGCCTTGTTATGCTGATGGGCGGGATGTAAATTGCCAACAACCACTCTGGAGAAGTGTATGGTGTTTCCTGAACATCTAAAAAACAAAGCAACAGAACCTAGGGCACTTCCACTTATGGTCCTATAGCTTAGGGAAATTAAAATCAAAAAGACACAGCCACCCCAAAGTTTGGAACGGCTCTGTTTACAAGAACCTCGTTTGCAGTACAAGTTCAACATCGCAGAAAGTGAAAAATGGATAAAGAAGTTGTGGTATTTACTTACAAAGCAATATCACTCAGCAATGAAATCTGTGTCATCAGGCACTTAGCAGCACAATGAGTGGATTCAGGTACGATGATTCTAACTGAAATAAGTCACACAGAAAAAGAAACATCATAAGATATCACTAATACACGGAATGTAAACTTGGCTACACAGGAACTGAATTCCAAAACAGAACAGGGTATCAAATTTAGAAAACCAACTTATGCTTGCTTAAGGGTAAAGGTGAGTTGGGGTGCTGCATAAAACCAGAGATTCAAATGAGCACAGATAACGTTCCTTAAGCCAAATATGGAATAGACAAGAGCTACTCCTTGCTCAACGAAATGGACCCAACACCCCATATTAAACGCCTAAGAATGTACCTGACTAGTAAGTATCTTAAAACCTATGGATTGCTATGTCTCCGAAAGAGAATCAAGCGTATGTACCGGGGCATAAACGCAGCAGTGATAGGATTGGAGAGGTTCGGTGAGCAAATGAAGACCCTTTGAAGTCATATTGCATGGTACCCATTCCACGGGTCTCAACTCTCCAGGTTTAAGGTATTCTTCCTTCAGCTAAAACATGCATGTGGAACCCAGAGTATGATCAACTGTGTGATCGGGAGACATGTTCAAATATGTCTCACTTTTGGTCCCCTGGTACTCGAGTGCAACATTCCAGACGCTTAACGAACACTCTCCCCACTTGGAGAGTCAGTGCCTTTAATCTCCTGTTTGGCCCAGTTTGCAATTTCTGCGGAAGATGAACAGGAATAGGGAGAACCAATGAGAGACTAGCTGGAAGTTTCTGGACGGACAAATTTAACTCTCATTTCCCACCAGGAAGAGGAAATAACCAAAGGCTCAGCGTGCCGTGCCGGAACCAGATTAGGGCCTGAAGCCATCCTGCGGTGTTGCGGCCAGCTCAAAAGAAAGCGAGTTGAAGAAAGGAGTTCAGGGGCACTGTAATTCACAAACCTGTAGAGTTATAAATGACAGCTATCGTCCAAAAATAGACTGAAGTAAGGCTGCCAAGAGGACTTGAAAGCGGGGCAGAATTGCAGGAAACCGATTTCAGGAGGTAGACTGGAATTGCATTGAAAGCATAGGAAAAGAGGCAGAACGTCCACAGTGATGCACTTGGCCAAAAAGGGCGTATGCGTTTTTTCCTGAATATATTCAGGAAAAAACGCATACGCCCTTTTTGGCCAACCAAGCAAGCTTGCAAAGGAAATCTGCACTACAATGAAGTCTCACTTCCCCCCGGTCAAAAGGGCCATCTGAAAAAAGTGTAAAATCCAGAAAGGCAGGACAGGCCATGGAGAACTGGGAGCCTTGTTATGCTGATGGGCGGGATGTAAATTGCCAACAGACACTAGGGAGAAGTGTATGGTGTTTCCTGAAACATCTAAAAAACAAAGCAACAGAGCCTAGGGCACTTCCACTTATGGTCCTATAGCTTAGGGAAATTAAAATCAAAAAGACACAGCCACCCCAAAGTTTGGGACGCCTCTGTTTACAAGAACCTCGTTTACCGTACAAGTTCAATATCACAGAAAGTGAAAAATGGATAAAGAACTTGTGGTACTTACGTACAATGCAGTATCACTCAGCAATGAAATCTATGTCATCAGGCCCGTAGCAGCATAATGAGTGGATTCAGGTACGATGATTCTAACTGAAATAAGTCACACAGAAAAAGAAACATCATAAGATATCACTAATACACGGAATGTAAACTTGGCTACACAGGAACTGAATTCCAAAACAGAACAGGGTCTCAAATTTAGAAAACCAACTTATGCTTGCTTAAGGGGAAAGGTGAGTTGGGGTGCTGCATAAAACCAGAGATTGAAATGAGCACAGATAAAGTTCCTTAAGCCAAATATGGAATAGACAAGAGCTACTCCTTGCTCAACGAAATGGACTCAACACCCCATATTAAACGCCTAAGAATGTACCTGACTAGTAAGTATCTTAAAACCTATGGATTGCTATGTCTCCAAAAGAGAATCAAGCGTGTGTACAGGGGCATAAACGCAGCAGTGATAGGATTGGAGAGGTTCGGTGAGCAAATGAAGACCCTTTGAAGTCATATTGCATGGTACCCATTCCACGGGTCTCAACTCTCCAGGTTTAAGGTATTCTTCCTTCAGCTAAAACATGCATGTGGAACCCAGAGTATGATCAACCGTGTGAACGGGAGACGTGTTCAAATATGTCTCAGTTTTCCTCCCCTGGTACTCGGGTGCAACATTCCAGACGCTTTACTAACACTCTCCCCACTTGGAGAGTCAGCGCCTTTAACCTCCTGTTTGGCCCAGTTTGCAATTTCTGCGGAAGATGAACAGGAATAGCGAGAACCAATGAGAGACTAGCTGGAGGTGTCTGGACGGGCAAATTTAACTCTCATTTCCCACCAGGAAGAGGAAATAACCAAAGGCTAAGCGTGCCGTGCCGGAACCAGATTAGGGCCTGAAGCCATCCTGCGGTGTTGCGGCCAGCTCACAAGAAAGCGAGTTGAAGAAAGGAGCTCAGGGACACTGTAATTCACAAACCTGCAGAGTTATAAATGACAGCTATCGTCCAAAAATAGACTGAAGTAAGGCTGCCAAGAGGACTTGAAAGCAGGGCAGAATTGCAGGAAACCGATTTCAGGAGGTAGACTGGAATTGCATTGAAAGCATAGGAAAAGAGGCAGAACGTCCACAATGATGCACTTGGCCAAAAAGGGCGTATGCGTTTTTTCCTGAATATATTCAGGAAAAAACGCATACGCCCTTTTTGGCCAACCAAGCAAGCTTGCAAAGGAAATCTGCACTACAATGAAGTCTCACTTCCCCCCGGTCAAAAGGGCCATCTGAGAAAAGTGTAAAATCCAGAAAGGCAGGACAGGCCATGGAGAACTGGGAGCCTTGTTATGCTGATGGGCGGGATGTAAATTGCCAACAGACACTCCGGAGAAGTGTATGGTGTTTCCTGAAACATCTAAAAAACAAAGCAACAGAGCCTAGGGCACTTCCACTTATGGTCCTATAGCTTAGGGAAATTAAAATCAAAAAGACACAGCCACCCCAAAGTTTGGGACGCCTCTGTTTACAAGAACCTCGTTTACCGTACAAGTTCAATATCACAGAAAGTGAAAAATGGATAAAGAACTTGTGGTACTTACGTACAATGCAGTATCACTCAGCCATGAAATCTATGTCATCAGGCCCGTAGCAGCATAATGAGTGGATTCAGGTACGATGATTCTAACTGAAATAAGTCACACAGAAAAAGAAACATCATAAGATATCACTAATACACGGAATGTAAACTTGGCTACACAGGAACTGAATTCCAAAACAGAACAGGGTCTCAAATTTAGAAAACCAACTTATGCTTGCTTAAGGGGAAAGGTGAGTTGGGGTGCTGCATAAAACCAGAGATTGAAATGAGCACAGATAAAGTTCCTTAAGCCAAATATGGAATAGACAAGAGCTACTCCTTGCTCAACGAAATGGACTCAACACCCCATATTAAACGCCTAAGAATGTACCTGACTAGTAAGTATCTTAAAACCTATGGATTGCTATGTCTCCAAAAGAGAATCAAGCGTGTGTACAGGGGCATAAACGCAGCAGTGATAGGATTGGAGAGGTTCGGTGAGCAAATGAAGACCCTTTGAAGTCATATTGCATGGTACCCATTCCACGGGTCTCAACTCTCCAGGTTTAAGGTATTCTTCCTTCAGCTAAAACATGCATGTGGAACCCAGAGTATGATCAACCGTGTGAACGGGAGACGTGTTCAAATATGTCTCAGTTTTCCTCCCCTGGTACTCGGGTGCAACATTCCAGACGCTTTACTAACACTCTCCCCACTTGGAGAGTCAGCGCCTTTAACCTCCTGTTTGGCCCAGTTTGCAATTTCTGCGGAAGATGAACAGGAATAGCGAGAACCAATGAGAGACTAGCTGGAGGTGTCTGGACGGGCAAATTTAACTCTCATTTCCCACCAGGAAGAGGAAATAACCAAAGGCTAAGCGTGCCGTGCCGGAACCAGATTAGGGCCTGAAGCCATCCTGCGGTGTTGCGGCCAGCTCACAAGAAAGCGAGTTGAAGAAAGGAGCTCAGGGACACTGTAATTCACAAACCTGCAGAGTTATAAATGACAGCTATCGTCCAAAAATAGACTGAAGTAAGGCTGCCAAGAGGACTTGAAACCAGGGCAGAATTGCAGGAAACCGATTTCAGGAGGTAGACTGGAATTGCATTGAAAGCATAGGAAAAGAGGCAGAACGTCCACAATGATGCACTTGGCCAAAAAGGGCGTATGCGTTTTTTCCTGAATATATTCAGGAAAAAACGCATACGCCCTTTTTGGCCAACCAAGCAAGCTTGCAAAGGAAATCTGCACTACAATGAAGTCTCACTTCCCCCCGGTCAAAAGGGCCATCTGAGAAAAGTGTAAAATCCAGAAAGGCAGGACAGGCCATGGAGAACTGGGAGCCTTGTTATGCTGATGGGCGGGATGTAAATTGCCAACAGACACTCGGGAGAAGTGTATGGTGTTTCCTGAAACATCTAAAAAACAAAGCAACAGAGCCTAGGGCACTTCCACTTATGGTCCTATAGCTTAGGGAAATTAAAATCAAAAAGACACAGCCACCCCAAAGTTTGGGACGCCTCTGTTTACAAGAACCTCGTTTACCGTACAAGTTCAATATCACAGAAAGTGAAAAATGGATAAAGAACTTGTGGTACTTACGTACAATGCAGTATCACTCAGCAATGAAATCTATGTCATCAGGCCCGTAGCAGCATAATGAGTGGATTCAGGTACGATGATTCTAACTGAAATAAGTCACACAGAAAAAGAAACATCATAAGATATCACTAATACACGGAATGTAAACTTGGCTACACAGGAACTGAATTCCAAAACAGAACAGGGTCTCAAATTTACAAAACCAACTTATGCTTGCTTAAGGGGAAAGGTGAGTTGTGGTGCTGCATAAAACCAGAGATTGAAATGAGCACAGATAAAGTTCCTTAAGCCAAATATGGAATAGACAAGAGCTACTCCTTGCTCAACGAAATGGACTCAACACCCCATATTAAACGCCTAAGAATGTACCTGACTAGAAAGTATCTTAAAACCTATGGATTGCTATGTCTCCAAAAGAAAATCAACCGTGTGTACAGGGGCATAAACGCAGCAGTGATAGGATTGGAGAGGTTCGGTGAGCAAATGAAGACCCTTTGAAGTCATATTGCATGGTACCCATTCCAGGGGTCTCAACTCTCCAGGTTTAAGGTATTCTTCCTTCAGCTAAAACATGCATGTGGAACCCAGAGTATGATCAACCGTGTGAACGGGAGACGTGTTCAAATATGTCTCAGTTTTCCTCCCCTGGTACTCGGGTGCAACATTCCAGACGCTTTACTAACACTCTCCCCACTTGGAGAGTCAGCGCCTTTAACCTCCTGTTTGGCCCAGTTTGCAATTTCTGCGGAAGATGAACAGGAATAGCGAGAACCAATGAGAGACTAGCTGGAGGTGTCTGGACGGGCAAATTTAACTCTCATTTCCCACCAGGAAGAGGAAATAACCAAAGGCTCAGCGTGCCGTGCCGGAACCAGATTAGGGCCTGAAGCCATCCTGCGGTGTTGCGGCCAGCTCACAAGAAAGCGAGTTGAAGAAAGGAGCTCATGGACACTGTAATTCACAAACCTGCAGAGTTATAAATGACAGCTATCGTCCAAAAATAGACTGAAGTAAGGCTGCCAAGAGGACTTGAAAGCAGGGCAGAATTGCAGGAAACCGATTTCAGGAGGTAGACTGGAATTGCATTGAAAGCATAGGAAAAGAGGCAGAACGTCCACAATGATGCACTTGGCCAAAAAGGGCGTATGCGTTTTTTCCTGAATATATTCAGGAAAAAACGCATACGCCCTTTTTGGCCAACCAAGCAAGCTTGCAAAGGAAATCTGCACTACAATGAAGTCTCACTTCCCCCCGGTCAAAAGGGCCATCTGAGAAAAGTGTAAAATCCAGAAAGGCAGGACAGGCCATGGAGAACTGGGAGCCTTGTTATGCTGATGGGCGGGATGTAAATTGCCAACAGACACTCCGGAGAAGTGTATGGTGTTTCCTGAAACATCTAAAAAACAAAGCAACAGAGCCTAGGGCACTTCCACTTATGGTCCTATAGCTTAGGGAAATTAAAATCAAAAAGACACAGCCACCCCAAAGTTTGGGACGCCTCTGTTTACAAGAACCTCGTTTACCGTACAAGTTCAATATCACAGAAAGTGAAAAATGGATAAAGAACTTGTGGTACTTACGTACAATGCAGTATCACTCAGCAATGAAATCTATGTCATCAGGCCCGTAGCAGCATAATGAGTGGATTCAGGTACGATGATTCTAACTGAAATAAGTCACACAGAAAAAGAAACATCATAAGATATCACTAATACACGGAATGTAAACTTGGCTACACAGGAACTGAATTCCAAAACAGAACAGGGTCTCAAATTTACAAAACCAACTTATGCTTGCTTAAGGGTAAAGGTGAGTTGTGGTGCTGCATAAAACCAGAGATTGAAATGAGCACAGATAAAGTTCCTTAAGCCAAATATGGAATAGACAAGAGCTACTCCTTGCTCAACGAAATGGACTCAACACCCCATATTAAACGCCTCAGAATGTACCTGACTAGTAAGTATCTTAAAACCTATGGATTGCTATGTCTCCAAAAGAGAATCAAGTGTGTGTACAGGGGCATAAACGCAGCAGTGATAGGATTGGAGAGGTTCGGTGAGCAAATGAAGACCCTTTGAAGACATATTGCATGGTACCCATTCCACGGGTCTCAACTCTCCAGGTTTAAGGTATTCTTCCTTCAGCTAAAACATGCATGTGGAACCCAGAGTATGATCAACCGTGTGAACGGGAGACGTGTTCAAATATGTCTCAGTTTTCCTCCCCTGGTACTCGGGTGCAACATTCCAAACGCTTTACTTACACTCTCCCCACTTGGAGAGTCAGCGCCTTTAACCTCCTGTTTGGCCCAGTTTGCAATTTCTGCGGAAGATGAACAGGAATAGCGAGAACCAATGAGAGGCTAGCTGGAGGTGTCTGGACGAGCAAATTTAACTCTCATTTCCCACCAGGAGGACGAAATAACCAAAGGCTCAGCGTGCCGTGCCGGAACCAGATTAGGGCCTGAAGCCATCCTGCGGTGTTGCGGCCAGCTCACAAGAAAGCGAGGTGAAGAAAGGAGCTCAGGGGCACTGTAATTCACAAACCTGCAGAGTTATAAATGACAGCTATCGTCCAAAAATAGACTGAAGTAAGGCTGCCAAGAGGACTTGAAAGCGGGGCAGAATTGCAGGAAACCGATTTCAGGAGGTAGACTGGAATTGCATTGAAAGCATAGGAAAAGAGGCAGAACGTCCACAATGATGCACTTGGCCAAAAAGGGCGTATGCGTTTTTTCCTGAATATATTCAGGAAAAAACGCATACGCCCTTTTTGGCCAACCAAGCAAGCTTGCAAAGGAAATCTGCACTACAATGAAGTCTCACTTCCCCCCGGTCAAAAGGGCCATCTGAAAAAAGTGTAAAATCCAGAAAGGCAGGACAGGCCATGGAGAACTGGGAGCCTTGTTATGCTGATGGGCGGGATGTAAATTGCCAACAACCACTCGGGAGAAGTGTATGGTGTTTCCTGAAACATCTAAAAAACAAATCAACAGAGTCTAGGGCTCTTCCACTTATGGTCCTATAGCTTAGGGAAATTAAAATAAAAAAGACACAGCCACCCCAAAGTTTGAAACGGCTCTGTTTACAAGAACCTCGTTTACAGTACAAGTTCAACATCGCAGAAAGTGAAAAATGGATAAAGAAGTTGTGGTATTTACTTACAAAGCAATATCACTCAGCAATGAAATCTGTGTCATCAGGCCCTTAGCAGCACAATGAGTGGATTCAGGTATGATGATTCTAACTGAAGTAAGTCACACAGAAAAAGAAACATCATAAGATATCAGTAATACACGGAATGTAAGCTTGGCTATACAGGAACTGAATTACAGAACAGAACAGGGTCTCAAATTTAGAAAACCAACTTATGCTTGCTTAAGGGGAAAGGTGAATTGGGGTGCTGCATAACCAGAGATCGAAATGAGCACAGATAAAGTTCCTTAAGCCAAATATGGAATAGACAAGAGCTACTCCTTGCTCAACGAAATGGACTCAACACCGCATATTAAACGCCTAAGAATGTACCTGACTAGTAAGTATCTTAAAACCTATGGATTGCTATGTGTCCGAAAGAGAATCAAGCATGTGTACAGGGGCATAAACGCAGCAGTGATAGGATTGGAGAGGTTCGGTGAGCAAATGAAGAACCTTTGAAGTCATATTGTATGGTACCCATTCCACGGGTTTCAACTACCGAGGTTTAAGGTATTCTTCCTTCAGCTAAAACATGCATGTGGAACCCAAGTATGATCAACCATGTGAACGGGAGACGTGTTCAAATATGTCTCAGTTTTCCTCCCCTGGTACTCGGGTGCAACATTCCAGACGCTTTACTAACACTCTCCCCACTTGGAGAGTCAGCGCCTTTAACCTCCTGTTTGGCCCAGTTTGCAATTTCTGCGGAAGATGAACAGGAATAGCGAGAACCAATGAGAGACTAGCTGGAGGTGTCTGGATGGGCAAATTTAACTCTCATTTCCCACCAGGAAGAGGAAATAACCAGAGGCTCAGCGTGCCGTGCCGGAACCAGATTAGGGCCTGAAGCCATCCTGCGGTGTTGCGGCCAGCTCAAAAGAAAGCGAGTTGAAGAAAGGAGCTCAGGGGCACTGTAATTCACAAACCTGCAGAGTTATAAATGACAGCTATCGTCCAAAAATAGACTGAAGTAAGGCTGCCAAGAGGACTTGAAAGCGGGGCAGAATTGCAGGAAACCGATTTCAGGAGGTTGACTGGAATTGCATTGAAAGCATAGGAAAAGGCACAATGTACACAATGATGCACTTGGCCAAAAAGGGCGTATGCGTTTTTTCCTGAATATATTCAGGAAAAAACGCATACGCCCTTTTTGGCCAACCCAGCAAGCTTGCAAAGGAAATCTGCACTACAATGAAGTCTCACTTCCCCCCCGGTCAAAAGGGCCATCTGAAAAAAGTGTAAAATCCAGAAAGGCAGGACAGGCCATGGAGAACTGGGAGCCTTGTTATGCTGATGGGCGGGATGTAAATTGCCAACAACCACTCGGGAGAAGTGTATGGTGTTTCCTGAAACATCTAAAAAACAAAGCAACAGAACCTAGGGCACTTCCACTTATGGTCCTATAGCTTAGGGAAATTAAAATCAAAAAGACACAGCCACCCCAAAGTTTGGAACGGCTCTGTTTACAAGAACCTCGTTTACAGTACAAGTTCAACATCGCAGAAAGTGAAAAATGGATAAAGAATTTGTGGTATTTACGTACAAAGCAATATCACTCAGCAATGAAATCTGTGTCATCAGGCCCGTAGCAGCATAATGAGTGGATTCAGGTACGATGATTCTAACTGAAATAAGTCACACAGAAAAAGAAACATCATAAGATATCACTAATACACGGAATGTAAACTTGGCTACACAGGAACTGCATTCCAAAACAGAACAGGGTCTCAAATTTAGAAAACCAACTTATGCTTGCTTAAGGTGAAAGGTGAGTTGGGGTGCTGCATAAAACCAGAGATTGAAATGAGCACAGATAAAGTTCCTTAAGCCAAATATGGAATAGACAAGAGCTACTCCTTGCTCAACGAAATGGACACAAAACCCCATATTAAACGCCTAAGAATGCACCTGACTAGTAAGTATCGTAAAACCTATGGATTGCTATGTCTCCGAAAGAGAATCAAGCGCGTGTACAGGGGCATAAACGCAGCAGTGATAGGATTGGAGAGGTTCGTGAGCAAATGAAGACCCTTTGAAGTCATATTGCATGGTACCCATTCCACGGGTTTCAAATACCCAGGTTTAAGGTATTCTTCCTTCATCTAAAACATGCATGTGGAACCTAGAGTATGATCAACCATGTGATCGGGAGACGTGTTCAAATATGTCTCAGTTTTCGTACCCTGGTACTCGGGTGCAACATTCCAGACGCTTTACTAACACTCTCCCCACTTGGAGAGTCAGTCCCTTTAACCTCCTGTTTGGCCCAGTTTGCAATTTCTGTGGAAGATGAACAGGAATAGCGAGAACCAATGAGAGGCTAGCTGGAGGTGTCTGGACGGGCAAATTTAACTCTCATTTCCCACCAGGAAGAGGAATTAACCAAAGGCTCAGCGTGCCGTGCCAGAACCAGATTAGGGCCTGAAGACATCCTGCGGTGTTGCGGCCAGCTCACAAGAAAGCGAGTTGAAGAAAGGAGCTCAGGGGCACTGCAATTCACAAACCTGCAGAGTTATAAATGACAGCTATCGTCCAAAAATAGACTGAAGTAAGGCTGCCAAGAGGACTTGAAAGCGGGGCAGAATTGCAGGAAACCGATTTCAGGAGGTAGACTGGAATTGCATTGAAAGCATAGGAAAAGAGGCAGAACGTCCACAATGATGCACTTGGCCAAAAAGGGCGTATGCGTTTTTTCCTGAATATATTCAGGAAAAAACGCATACGCCCTTTTTGGCCAACCAAGCAAGCTTGCAAAGGAAATCTGCACTACAATGAAGTCTCACTTCCCCCCGGTCAAAAGGGACATCTGAAAAAAGTGTAAAATCCAGAAAGGCAGGACAGGCCATGGAGAACTGGGAGCCTTGTTATGCTGATGGGCGGGATGTAAATTGCTAACAGACACTCCGGAGAAGTGTATGGTGTTTCCTGAAACATCTAAAAAACAAAGCAACAGAGCCTAGGGCACTTCCACTTATGGTCCTATAGCTTAGGGAAATTAAAATCAAAAAGACACAGCCACCCCAAAGTTTGGAACGGCTCTGTTTACAAGAACCTCGTTTTCAGTACAAGTTCAACATCTCAGAAAGTGAAAAATGGATAAAGAAGTTGCGGTATTTACTTACAAAGCAATATCACTCAGCAATGAAATCTATGTCACCAGGCCATTAGCAGCACAATGAGTGGATTCAGGTATGATGATTCTAACTGAAATAAGTCACACAGAAAAAGAAACATCATAAGATATCAGTAATACACGGAATGGAAACTTGGCTACACAGGAACTGAATTACAGAACAGAACAGGGACTCAAATTTAGAAAACCAACTTATGCTTGCTTAAGGGTAAAGGTGAGTAGGGGTGCTGCATAAAACCAGAGATTGAAATGAGCACAGATAAAGTTCCTTAAGCCAAATATGGAATAGACAAGAGCTACTCCTTGCTCAACGAAATGGACTCAACACCCCATATTAAACGCCTAAGAATGTACCTGACTAGTAAGTATCTTAAAACCTATGGATTGCTATGTCTCCGAAAGAGAATCAAGCATGTGTACAGGGGCATAAACGCAGCAGTGATAGGATTGGAGAGGTTCGGTGAGCAAATGAAGACCCTTTGAAGTCATATTGCATGGTACCCATTACACGGGTCTTAACTCTCCAGGTTTAAGGTATTCTTCCTTCAGCTAAAACATGCATGTGGAACCCAAGTATGATCAATCATGTGAACGGGAGACGTGTTCAAATATGTCTCAGTTTTCCTCCCCTGGTACTCGGGTGCAACATTCCAGACGCTTTACTAACACTCTCCCCACTTGGAGAGTCAGCGCCTTTAACCTCCTGTTTGGCCCAGTTTGCAATTTCTGCGGAAGATGAACAGGAATAGCGAGAACCAATGAGAGACTAGCTGGAGGTGTCTGGACGGGCAAATTTAACTCTCATTTCCCACCAGGAAGAGGAAATAACCAAAGTCTCAGCGTGCCGTGCCGGAACCAGATTAGGGCCTGAAGCCATCCTGCGGTGTTGCGGCCAGCTCACAAGAAAGCGAGTTGAAGAAAGGAGCTCAGGGACACTGTAATTCACAAACCTGCAGAATTATAAATGACAGCTATCGTCCAAAAATAGACTGAAGTAAGGCTGCCAAGAGGACTTGAAAGCGGGGCAGAATTGCAGGAAACCGATTTCAGGAGGTAGACTGGAATTGCATTGAAAGCATAGGAAAAGAGGCAGAACGTCCACAATGATGCACTTGGCCAAAAAGGGCGTATGCGTTTTTTCCTGAATATATTCAGGAAAAAACGCATACGCCCTTTTTGGCCAACCAAGCAAGCTTGCAAAGGAAATCTGCACTACAATGAAGTCTCACTTCCCCCCGGTCAAAAGGGCCATCTGAAAAAAGTGTAAAATCCAGAAAGGCAGGACAGGCCATGGAGAACTGGGAGCCTTGTTATGCTGATGGGCGGGATGTAAATTGCCAACAGACACTCGGGAGAAGTGTATGGTGTTTCCTGAAACATCTAAAAAACAAAGCAACAGAGCCTAGGGCACTTCCACTTATGGTCCTATAGCTTAGGGAAATTAAAATCAAAAAGACACAGCCACCCCAAAGTTTGGGACGCCTCTGTTTACAAGAACCTCGTTTACCGTACAAGTTCAATATCACAGAAAGTGAAAAATGGATAAAGAACTTGTGGTACTTACGTACAATGCAGTATCACTCAGCAATGAAATCTATGTCATCAGGCCCGTAGCAGCATAATGAGTGGATTCAGGTACGATGATTCTAACTGAAATAAGTCACACAGAAAAAGAAACATCATAAGATATCACTAATACACGGAATGTAAACTTGGCTACACAGGAACTGAATTCCAAAACAGAACAGGGTCTCAAATTTAGAAAACCAACTTATGCTTGCTTAAGGGGAAAGGTGAGTTGGGGTGCTGCATAAAACCAGAGATTGAAATGAGCACAGATAAAGTTCCTTAAGCCAAATATGGAATAGACAAGAGCTACTCCTTGCTCAACGAAATGGACTCAACACCCCATATTAAACGCCTAAGAATGTACCTGACTAGTAAGTATCTTAAAACCTATGGATTGCTATGTCTCCAAAAGAGAATCAAGCGTGTGTACAGGGGCATAAACGCAGCAGTGATAGGATTGGAGAGGTTCGGTGAGCAAATGAAGACCCTTTGAAGTCATATTGCATGGTACCCATTCCACGGGTCTCAACTCTCCAGGTTTAAGGTATTCTTCCTTCAGCTAAAACATGCATGTGGAACCCAGAGTATGATCAACCGTGTGAACGGGAGACGTGTTCAAATATGTCTCAGTTTTCCTCCCCTGGTACTCGGGTGCAACATTCCAGACGCTTTACTAACACTCTCCCCACTTGGAGAGTCAGCGCCTTTAACCTCCTGTTTGGCCCAGTTTGCAATTTCTGCGGAAGATGAACAGGAATAGCGAGAACCAATGAGAGACTAGCTGGAGGTGTCTGGACGGGCAAATTTAACTCTCATTTCCCACCAGGAAGAGGAAATAACCAAAGGCTAAGCGTGCCGTGCCGGAACCAGATTAGGGCCTGAAGCCATCCTGCGGTGTTGCGGCCAGCTCACAAAAAAGCGAGTTGAAGAAAGGAGCTCAGGGACACTGTAATTCACAAACCTGCAGAGTTATAAATGACAGCTATCGTCCAAAAATAGACTGAAGTAAGGCTGCCAAGAGGACTTGAAAGCGGGGCAGAATTGCAGGAAACCGATTTCAGGAGGTAGACTGGAATTGCATTGAAAGCATAGGAAAAGAGGCAGAACGTCCACAATGATGCACTTGGCCAAAAAGGGCGTATGCGTTTTTTCCTGAATATATTCAGGAAAAAACGCATACGCCCTTTTTGGCCAACCAAGCAAGCTTGCAAAGGAAATCTGCACTACAATGAAGTCTCACTTCCCCCCGGTCAAAAGGGCCATCTGAGAAAAGTGTAAAATCCAGAAAGGCAGGACAGGCCATGGAGAACTGGGAGCCTTGTTATGCTGATGGGCGGGATGTAAATTGCCAACAGACACTCGGGAGAAGTGTATGGTGTTTCCTGAAACATCTAAAAAACAAAGCAACAGAGCCTAGGGCACTTCCACTTATGGTCCTATAGCATAGGGAAATTAAAATCAAAAAGACACAGCCACCCCAAAGTTTGGGACGCCTCTGTTTACAAGAACCTCGTTTACCGTACAAGTTCAATATCACAGAAAGTGAAAAATGGATAAAGAACTTGTGGTACTTACGTACAATGCAGTATCACTCAGCAATGAAATCTATGTCATCAGGCCCGTAGCAGCATAATGAGTGGATTCAGGTACGATGATTCTAACTGAAATAAGTCACACAGAAAAAGAAACATCATAAGATATCACTAATACACGGAATGTAAACTTGGCTACACAGGAACTGAATTCCAAAACAGAACAGGGTCTCAAATTTACAAAACCAACTTATGCTTGCTTAAGGGGAAAGGTGAGTTGTGGTGCTGCATAAAACCAGAGATTGAAATGAGCACAGATAAAGTTCCTTAAGCCAAATATGGAATAGACAAGAGCTACTCCTTGCTCAACGAAATGGACTCAACACCCCATATTAAACGCCTAAGAATGTACCTGACTAGAAAGTATCTTAAAACCTATGGATTGCTATGTCTCCAAAAGAAAATCAAGCGTGTGTACAGGGGCATAAACGCAGCAGTGATAGGATTGGAGAGGTTCAGTGAGCAAATGAAGACCCTTTGAAGTCATATTGCATGGTACCCATTCCACGGGTCTCAACTCTCCAGGTTTAAGGTATTCTTCCTTCAGCTAAAACATGCATGTGGAACCCAGAGTATGATCAACCGTGTGAACGGGAGACGTGTTCAAATATGTCTCAGTTTTCCTCCCCTGGTACTCGGGTGCAACATTCCAGACGCTTTACTAACACTCTCCCCACTTGGAGAGTCAGCGCCTTTAACCTCCTGTTTGGCCCAGTTTGCAATTTCTGCGGAAGATGAACAGGAATAGCGAGAACCAATGAGAGACTAGCTGGAGGTGTCTGGACGGGCAAATTTAACTCTCATTTCCCACCAGGAAGAGGAAATAACCAAAGGCTAAGCGTGCCGTGCCGGAACCAGATTAGGGCCTGAAGCCATCCTGCGGTGTTGCGGCCAGCTCACAAGAAAGCGAGTTGAAGAAAGGAGCTCAGGGACACTGTAATTCACAAACCTGCAGAGTTATAAATGACAGCTATCATCCAAAAATAGACTGAAGTAAGGCTGCCAAGAGGACTTGAAAGCACGGCAGAATTGCAGGAAACCGATTTCAGGAGGTAGACTGGAATTGCATTGAAAGCATAGGAAAAGAGGCAGAACGTCCACAATGATGCACTTGGCCAAAAAGGGCGTATGCGTTTTTTCCTGAATATATTCAGGAAAAAACGCATACGCCCTTTTTGGCCAACCAAGCAAGCTTGCAAAGGAAATCTGCACTACAATGAAGTCTCACTTCCCCCGGTCAAAAGGGCCATCTGAGAAAAGTGTAAAATCCAGAAAGGCAGGACAGGCCATGGAGAACTGGGAGCCTTGTTATGCTGATGGGCGGGATGTAAATTGCCAACAGACACTGCGGAGAAGTGTATGGTGTTTCCTGAAACATCTAAAAAACAAAGCAACAGAGCCTAGGGCACTTCCACTTATGGTCCTATAGTTTAGGGAAATTAAAATCAAAAAGACACAGCCACCCCAAAGTTTGGGACGCCTCTGTTTACAAGAACCTCGTTTACCGTACAAGTTCAATATCACAGAAAGTGAAAAATGGATAAAGAACTTGTGGTACTTACGTACAATGCAGTATCACTCAGCAATGAAATCTATGTCATCAGGCCCGTAGCAGCATAATGAGTGGATTCAGGTACGATGATTCTAACTGAAATAAGTCACACAGAAAAAGAAACATCATAAGATATCACTAATACACGGAATGTAAACTTGGCTACACAGGAACTGAATTCCAAAACAGAAGAGGGTCTCAAATTTAGAAAACCAACTTATGCTTGCTTAAGGGTAAAGGTGAGTTGTGGTGCTGCATAAAAGCAGAGATTGAAATGAGCACAGATAAAGTTCCTTAAGCCAAATATGGAATAGACAAGAGCTACTCCTTGCTCAACGAAATGGACTCAACACCTCATATTAAACGCCTAAGAATGTACCTGACTAGAAAGTATCTTAAAACCTATGGATTGCTATGTCTCCAAAAGAAAATCAACCGTGTGTACAGGGGCATAAACGCAGCAGTGATAGGATTGGAGAGGTTCGGTGAGCAAATGAAGACCCTTTGAAGTCATATTGCATGGTACCCATTCCAGGGGTCTCAACTCTCCAGGTTTAAGGTATTCTTCCTTCAGCTAAAACATGCATGTGGAACCCAGAGTATGATCAACCGTGTGAACGGGAGACGTGTTCAAATATGTCTCAGTTTTCCTCCCCTGGTACTCGGGTGCAACATTCCAGACGCTTTACTAACACTCTCCCCACTTGGAGAGTCAGCGCCTTTAACCTCCTGTTTGGCCCAGTTTGCAATTTCTGCGGAAGATGAACAGGAATAGCGAGAACCAATGAGAGACTAGCTGGAGGTGTCTGGACGGGCAAATTTAACTCTCATTTCCCACCAGGAAGAGGAAATAACCAAAGGCTAAGCGTGCCGTGCCGGAACCAGATTAGGGCCTGAAGCCATCCTGCGGTGTTGCGGCCAGCTCACAAGAAAGCGAGTTGAAGAAAGGAGCTCATGGACACTGTAATTCACAAACCTGCAGAGTTATAAATGACAGCTATCGTCCAAAAATAGACTGAAGTAAGGCTGCCAAGAGGACTTGAAAGCAGGGCAGAATTGCAGGAAACCGATTTCAGGAGGTAGACTGGAATTGCATTGAAAGCATAGGAAAAGAGGCAGAACGTCCACAATGATGCACTTGGCCAAAAAGGGCGTATGCGTTTTTTCCTGAATATATTCAGGAAAAAACGCATACGCCCTTTTTGGCCAACCAAGCAAGCTTGCAAAGGAAATCTGCACTACAATGAAGTCTCACTTCCCCCCGGTCAAAAGGGCCATCTGAGAAAAGTGTAAAATCCAGAAAGGCAGGACAGGCCATGGAGAACTGGGAGCCTTGTTATGCTGATGGGCGGGATGTAAATTGCCAACAGACACTCCGGAGAAGTGTATGGTGTTTCCTGAAACATCTAAAACACAAAGCAACAGAGCCTAGGGCACTTCCACTTATGGTCCTATAGCTTAGGGAAATTAAAATCAAAAAGACACAGCCACCCCAAAGTTTGGGACGCCTCTGTTTACAAGAACCTCGTTTACCGTACAAGTTCAATATCACAGAAAGTGAAAAATGGATAAAGAACTTGTGGTACTTACGTACAATGCAGTATCACTCAGCAATGAAATCTATGTCATCAGGCCCGTAGCAGCATAATGAGTGGATTCAGGTACGATGATTCTAACTGAAATAAGTCACACAGAAAAAGAAACATCATAAGATATCACTAATACACGGAATGTAAACTTGGCTACACAGGAACTGAATTCCAAAACAGAACAGGGTCTCAAATTTAGAAAACCAACTTATGCTTGCTTAAGGGTAAAGGTGAGTTGTGGTGCTGCATAAAAGCAGAGATTGAAATGAGCACAGATAAAGTTCCTTAAGCCAAATATGGAATAGACAAGAGCTACTCCTTGCTCAACGAAATGGACTCAACACCCCATATTAAACGCCTAAGAATGTACCTGACTAGTAAGTATCTTAAAACCTATGGATTGCTATGTCTCCAAAAGAGAATCAAGTGTGTGTACAGGGGCATAAACGCAGCAGTGATAGGATTGGAGAGGTTCGGTGAGCAAATGAAGACCCTTTGAAGACATATTGCATGGTACCCATTCCACGGGTCTCAACTCTCCAGGTTTAAGGTATTCTTCCTTCAGCTAAAACATGCATGTGGAACCCAGAGTATGATCAACCGTGTGAACGGGAGACGTGTTCAAATATGTCTCAGTTTTCCTCCCCTGGTACTCGGGTGCAACATTCCAAACGCTTTACTTACACTCTCCCCACTTGGAGAGTCAGCGCCTTTAACCTCCTGTTTGGCCCAGTTTACAATTTCTGCGGAAGATGAACAGGAATAGCGAGAACCAATGAGAGGCTAGCTGGAGGTGTCTGGACGAGCAAATTTAACTCTCATTTCCCACCAGGAGGACGAAATAACCAAAGGCTCAGCGTGCCGTGCCGGAACCAGATTAGGGCCTGAAGCCATCCTGCGGTGTTGCGGCCAGCTCACAAGAAAGCGAGGTGAAGAAAGGAGCTCAGGGGCACTGTAATTCACAAACCTGCAGAGTTATAAATGACAGCTATCGTCCAAAAATAGACTGAAGTAAGGCTGCCAAGAGGACTTGAAAGCGGGGCAGAATTGCAGGAAACCGATTTCAGGAGGTAGACTGGAATTGCATTGAAAGCATAGGAAAAGAGGCAGAACGTCCACAATGATGCACTTGGCCAAAAAGGGCGTATGCGTTTTTTCCTGAATATATTCAGGAAAAAACGCATACGCCCTTTTTGGCCAACCAAGCAAGCTTGCAAAGGAAATCTGCACTACAATGAAGTCTCACTTCCCCCCGGTCAAAAGGGCCATCTGAAAAAAGTGTAAAATCCAGAAAGGCAGGACAGGCCATGGAGAACTGGGAGCCTTGTTATGCTGATGGGCGGGATGTAAATTGCCAACAACCACTCGGGAGAAGTGTATGGTGTTTCCTGAAACATCTAAAAAACAAATCAACAGAGCCTAGGGCTCTTCCACTTATGGTCCTATAGCTTAGGGAAATTAAAATAAAAAAGACACAGCCACCCCAAAGTTTGAAACGGCTCTGTTTACAAGAACCTCGTTTACAGTACAAGTTCAACATCGCAGAAAGTGAAAAATGGATAAAGAAGTTGTGGTATTTACTTACAAAGCAATATCACTCAGCAATGAAATCTGTGTCATCAGGCCCTTAGCAGCACAATGAGTGGATTCAGGTATGATGATTCTAACTGAAGTAAGTCACACAGAAAAAGAAACATCATAAGATATCAGTAATACACGGAATGTAAGCTTGGCTATACAGGAACTGAATTACAGAACAGAACAGGGTCTCAAATTTAGAAAACCAACTTATGCTTGCTTAAGGGGAAAGGTGAATTGGGGTGCTGCATAACCAGAGATCGAAATGAGCACAGATAAAGTTCCTTAAGCCAAATATGGAATAGACAAGAGCTACTCCTTGCTCAACGAAATGGACTCAACACCGCATATTAAACGCCTAAGAATGTACCTGACTAGTAAGTATCTTAAAACCTATGGATTGCTATGTGTCCGAAAGAGAATCAAGCGTGTGTACAGGGGCATAAACGCAGCAGTGATAGGATTGGAGAGGTTCGGTGAGCAAATGAAGAACCTTTGAAGTCATATTGTATGGTACCCATTCCACGGGTTTCAACTACCGAGGTTTAAGGTATTCTTCCTTCAGCTAAAACATGCATGTGGAACCCAAGTATGATCAACCATGTGAACGGGAGACGTGTTCAAATATGTCTCAGTTTTCCTCCCCTGGTACTCGGGTGCAACATTCCAGACGCTTTACTAACACTCTCCCCACTTGGAGAGTCAGCGCCTTTAACCTCCTGTTTGGCCCAGTTTGCAATTTCTGCGGAAGATGAACAGGAATAGCGAGAACCAATGAGAGACTAGCTGGAGGTGTCTGGACGGGCAAATTTAACTCTCATTTCCCACCAGGAAGAGGAAATAACCAGAGGCTCAGCGTGCCGTGCCGGAACCAGATTAGGGCCTGAAGCCATCCTGCGGTGTTGCGGCCAGGTCACAAGAAAGCGAGTTGAAGAAAGGAGCTCAGGGGCACTGTAATTCACAAACCTGCAGAGTTATAAATGACAGCTATCGTCCAAAAATAGACTGAAGTAAGGCTGCCAAGAGGACTTGAAACCGGGGCAGAATTGCAGGAAACCGATTTCAGGAGGTTGACTGGAATTGCATTGAAAGCATAGGAAAAGGCACAATGTACACAATGATGCACTTGGCCAAAAAGGGCGTATGCGTTTTTTCCTGAATATATTCAGGAAAAAACGCATACGCCCTTTTTGGCCAACCCAGCAAGCTTGCAAAGGAAATCTGCACTACAATGAAGTCTCACTTCCCCCCCGGTCAAAAGGGCCATCTGAAAAAAGTGTAAAATCCAGAAAGGCAGGACAGGCCATGGAGAACTGGGAGCCTTGTTATGCTGATGGGCGGGATGTAAATTGCCAACAACCACTCGGGAGAAGTGTATGGTGTTTCCTGAAACATCTAAAAAACAAAGCAACAGAACCTAGGGCACTTCCACTTATGGTCCTATAGCTTAGGGAAATTAAAATCAAAAAGACACAGCCACCCCAAAGTTTGGAACGGCTCTGTTTACAAGAACCTCGTTTACAGTACAAGTTCAACATCGCAGAAAGTGAAAAATGGATAAAGAATTTGTGGTATTTACGTACAAAGCAATATCACTCAGCAATGAAATCTGTGTCATCAGGCCCGTAGCAGCATAATGAGTGGATTCAGGTACGATGATTCTAACTGAAATAAGTCACACAGAAAAAGAAACATCATAAGATATCACTAATACACGGAATGTAAACTTGGCTACACAGGAACTGCATTCCAAAACAGAACAGGGTCTCAAATTTAGAAAACCAACTTATGCTTGCTTAAGGTGAAAGGTGAGTTGGGGTGCTGCATAAAACCAGAGATTGAAATGAGCACAGATAAAGTTCCTTAAGCCAAATATGGAATAGACAAGAGCTACTCCTTGCTCAACGAAATGGACACAAAACCCCATATTAAACGCCTAAGAATGCACCTGACTAGTAAGTATCGTAAAACCTATGGATTGCTATGTCTCCGAAAGAGAATCAAGCGCGTGTACAGGGGCATAAACGCAGCAGTGATAGGATTGGAGAGGTTCGTGAGCAAATGAAGACCCTTTGAAGTCATATTGCATGGTACCCATTCCACGGGTTTCAAATACCCAGGTTTAAGGTATTCTTCCTTCATCTAAAACATGCATGTGGAACCTAGAGTATGATCAACCATGTGATCGGGAGACGTGTTCAAATATGTCTCAGTTTTCGTATCCTGGTACTCGGGTGCAACATTCCAGACGCTTTACTAACACTCTCCCCACTTGGAGAGTCAGTCCCTTTAACCTCCTGTTTGGCCCAGTTTGCAATTTCTGTGGAAGATGAACAGGAATAGCGAGAACCAATGAGAGGCTAGCTGGAGGTGTCTGGACGGGCAAATTTAACTCTCATTTCCCACCATGAAGAGGAATTAACCAAAGGCTCAGCGTGCCGTGCCAGAACCAGATTAGGGCCTGAAGACATCCTGCGGTGTTGCGGCCAGCTCACAAGAAAGCGAGTTGAAGAAAGGAGCTCAGGGGCACTGCAATTCACAAACCTGCAGAGTTATAAATGACAGCTATCGTCCAAAAATAGACTGAAGTAAGGCTGCCAAGAGGACTTGAAAGCGGGGCAGAATTGCAGGAAACCGATTTCAGGAGGTAGACTGGAATTGCATTGAAAGCATAGGAAAAGAGGCAGAACGTCCACAATGATGCACTTGGCCAAAAAGGGCGTATGCGTTTTTTCCTGAATATATTCAGGAAAAAACGCATACGCCCTTTTTGGCCAACCAAGCAAGCTTGCAAAGGAAATCTGCACTACAATGAAGTCTCACTTCCCCCCGGTCAAAAGGGACATCTGAAAAAAGTGTAAAATCCAGAAAGGCAGGACAGGCCATGGAGAACTGGGAGCCTTGTTATGCTGATGGGCGGGATGTAAATTGCCAACAGACACTCCGGAGAAGTGTATGGTGTTTCCTGAAACATCTAAAAAACAAAGCAACAGAGCCTAGGGCACTTCCACTTATGGTCCTATAGCTTAGGGAAATTAAAATCAAAAAGACACAGCCACCCCAAAGTTTGGAACGGCTCTGTTTACAAGAACCTCGTTTTCAGTACAAGTTCAACATCTCAGAAAGTGAAAAATGGATAAAGAAGTTGCGGTATTTACTTACAAAGCAATATCACTCAGCAATGAAATCTATGTCACCAGGCCATTAGCAGCACAATGAGTGGATTCAGGTATGATGATTCTAACTGAAATAAGTCACACAGAAAAAGAAACATCATAAGATATCAGTAATACACGGAATGGAAACTTGGCTACACAGGAACTGAATTACAGAACAGAACAGGGACTCAAATTTAGAAAACCAACTTATGCTTGCTTAAGGGTAAAGGTGAGTAGGGGTGCTGCATAAAACCAGAGATTGAAATGAGCACAGATAAAGTTCCTTAAGCCAAATATGGAATAGACAAGAGCTACTCCTTGCTCAACGAAATGGACTCAACACCCCATATTAAACGCCTAAGAATGTACCTGACTAGTAAGTATCTTAAAACCTATGGATTGCTATGTCTCCAAAAGAGAATCAAGCGTGTGTACAGGGGCATAAACGCAGCAGTGATAGGATTGGAGAGGTTCGGTGAGCAAATGAAGACCCTTTGAAGTCATATTGCATGGTACCCATTCCACGGGTCTCAACTCTCCAGGTTTAAGGTATTCTTCCTTCAGCTAAAACATGCATGTGGAACCCAGAGTATGATCAACCATGTGAACGGGAGACGTGTTCAAATATGTCTCAGTTTTCCTCCCCTGGTACTCGGGTGCAACATTCCAGACGCTTTACTAACACTCTCCCCACTTGGAGAGTCAGTGCCTTTAACCTCCTGTTTGGCCCAGTTTGCAATTTCTGCGGAAGATGAACAGGAATAGCGAGAACCAATGAGAGACTAGCTGGAGGTGTCTGGACGGGCAAATTTAACTCTCATTTCCCACCAGGAAGAGGAAATAACCAAAGGCTAAGCGTGCCGTGCCGGAACCAGATTAGGGCCTGAAGCCATCCTGCGGTGTTGCGGCCAGCTCACAAGAAAGCGAGTTGAAGAAAGGAGCTCAGGGACACTGTAATTCACAAACCTGCAGAGTTATAAATGACAGCTATCGTCCAAAAATAGACTGAAGTAAGGCTGCCAAGAGGACTTGAAAGCGGGGCAGAATTGCAGGAAACCGATTTCAGGAGGTAGACTGGAATTGCATTGAAAGCATAGGAAAAGAGGCAGAACGTCCACAATGATGCACTTGGCCAAAAAGGGCGTATGCGTTTTTTCCTGAATATATTCAGGAAAAAACGCATACGCCCTTTTTGGCCAACCAAGCAAGCTTGCAAAGGAAATCTGCACTACAATGAAGTCTCACTTCCCCCCGGTCAAAAGGGCCATCTGAGAAAAGTGTAAAATCCAGAAAGGCAGGACAGGCCATGGAGAACTGGGAGCCTTGTTATGCTGATGGGCGGGATGTAAATTGCCAACAGACACTCGGGAGAAGTGTATGGTGTTTCCTGAAACATCTAAAAAACAAAGCAACAGAGCCTAGGGCACTTCCACTTATGGTCCTATAGCTTAGGGAAATTAAAATCAAAAAGACACAGCCACCCCAAAGTTTGGGACGCCTCTGTTTACAAGAACCTCGTTTACCGTACAAGTTCAATATCACAGAAAGTGAAAAATGGATAAAGAACTTGTGGTACTTACGTACAATGCAGTATCACTCAGCAATGAAATCTATGTCATCAGGCCCGTAGCAGCATAATGAGTGGATTCAGGTACGATGATTCTAACTGAAATAAGTCACACAGAAAAAGAAACATCATAAGATATCACTAATACACGGAATGTAAACTTGGCTACACAGGAACTGAATTCCAAAACAGAACAGGGTCTCAAATTTACAAAACCAACTTATGCTTGCTTAAGGGGAAAGGTGAGTTGTGGTGCTGCATAAAACCTGAGATTGAAATGAGCACAGATAAAGTTCCTTAAGCCAAATATGGAATAGACAAGAGCTACTCCTTGCTCAACGAAATGGACTCAACACCCCATATTAAACGCCTAAGAATGTACCTGACTAGTAAGTATCTTAAAACCTATGGATTGCTATGTTTCCAAAAGAGAATCAAGCGTGTGTACAGGGGCATAAACGCAGCAGTGATAGGATTGGAGAGGTTCGGTGAGCAAATGAAGACCCTTTGAAGACATATTGCATGGTACCCATTCCACGGGTCTCAACTCTCCAGGTTTAAGGTATTCTTCCTTCAGCTAAAACATGCATGTGGAACCCAGAGTATGATCAACCGTGTGAACGGGAGACGTGTTCAAATATGTCTCAGTTTTCCTCCCCTGGTACTCGGGTGCAACATTCCAGACGCTTTACTAACACTCTCCCCACTTGGAGAGTCAGTGCCTTTAACCTCCTGTTTGGCCCAGTTTGCAATTTCTGCGGAAGATGAACAGGAATAGCGAGAACCAATGAGAGACTAGCTGGAGGTGTCTGGACGGGCAAATTTAACTCTCATTTCCCACCAGGAAGAGGAAATAACCAAAGGCTAAGCGTGCCGTGCCGGAACCAGATTAGGGCCTGAAGCCATCCTGCGGTGTTGCGGCCAGCTCACAAGAAAGCGAGTTGAAGAAAGGAGCTCAGGGACACTGTAATTCACAAACCTGCAGAGTTATAAATGACAGCTATCGTCCAAAAATAGACTGAAGTAAGGCTGCCAAGAGGACTTGAAAGCGGGGCAGAATTGCAGGAAACCGATTTCAGGAGGTAGACTGGAATTGCATTGAAAGCATAGGAAAAGAGGCAGAACGTCCACAATGATGCACTTGGCCAAAAAGGGCGTATGCGTTTTTTCCTGAATATATTCAGGAAAAAACGCATACGCCCTTTTTGGCCAACCAAGCAAGCTTGCAAAGGAAATCTGCACTACAATGAAGTCTCACTTCCCCCCGGTCAAAAGGGCCATCTCAAAAAAGTGTAAAATCCAGAAAGGCAGGACAGGCCATGGAGAACTGGGAACCTTGTTATGCTGATGGGCGGGATGTAAATTGCCAACAGACACTCGGGAGAAGTGTATGGTGTTTCCTGAAACATCTAAAAAACAAAGCAACAGAGCCTAGGGCACTTCCACTTATGGTCCTATAGCTTAGGGAAATTAAAATGAAAAAGACACAGCCACCCCAAAGTTTGGAATGGCTCTGTTTACAAGAACCTCGTTTACAGTACAAGTTCAACATCGCAGAAAGTGAAAAATGGATAAAGAAGTTGTGGTATTTACTTACAAAGCAATATCACTCAGCAATGAAATCTGTGTCATCAGGCCCTTAGCAGCACAATGAGTGGATTCAGGTATGATGATTCTAACTGAAATAAGTCACACAGAAAAAGAAACATCATAAGATATCAGTAATACACGGAATGTAAACTTGGCTACACAGGAACTGAATTACAGAACAGAACAGGGTCTCAAATTTAGAAAACCAACTTATGCTTGCTTAAGGGGAAAGGTGAGTTGGGGTGCTGCATAAAACCAGAGATTGAAATGAGCACAGATAAAGTTCCTTAAGCCAAATATGGAATAGACAAGAGCTACTCCTTGCTCAACGAAATGGACTCAACACCGCATATTAAACGCCTAAGAATGTACCTGACTAGTAAGTATCTTAAAACCTATGGATTGCTATGTCTCCGAAAGAGAATCAAGCATGTGTACAGGGGCATAAACGCAGCAGTGATAGGATTGGAGAGGTTCAGTGAGCAAATGAAGACCCTTTGAAGTCATATTGCATGGTACCCATTCCACGGGTTTCAACTACCCAGGTTTTAGGTATTCTTCCTTCAGCTAAAACATGCATGTGGAACCCAAGTATGATCAACCATGTGAACGGGAGACGTGTTCAAATATGTCTCAGTTATCTTCCCCTGGTACTCGGGTGCAACATTCCAGATGCTTTACTAATACTCTCCCCACTTGGAAAGTCAGTGCCTTTAACCTCCTGTTTGGCCCAGTTTGCAATTTCTGCGGAAGATGAACAGGAATAGCGAGAACCAATGAGAGGCTACCTGGAGGTGTCTGGACGGGCAAATTTAACTCTCATTTCCCACCAGGAAGAGGAAATAACCAAAGGCTCAGCATGCCGTGCCGGAACCAGATTAGGGCCTGAAGACATCCTGCGGTGTTGCGGCCAGCTCAAAAGAAAGCGAGTTGAAGAAAGGAGCTCAGGGGCACTGTAATTCACAAACCTGCAGAGTTATAAATGACAGCTATCGTCCAAAAATAGACTGAAGTAAGGCTGCCAAGAGGACTTGAAAGCGGGGCAGAATTGCAGGAAACCGATTTCAGGAGGTAGACTGGAATTGCATTGAAAGCATAGGAAAAGAGGCAGAACGTCCACAATGATGCACTTGGCCAAAAAGGGTGTATGCGTTTTTTCCTGAATATATTCAGGAAAAAACGCATACGCCCTTTTTGGCCAACCAAGCAAGCTTGCAAAGGAAATCTGCACTACAATGAAGTCTCACTTCCCCCCGGTCAAAAGGGCCATCTGAAAAAAGTGTAAAATCCAGAAAGGCAGGACAGGCCATGGAGAACTGGGAGCCTTGTTATGCTGAAGGGCGGGATGTAAATTGCCAACAAACACTCGGGAGAAGTGTATGGTGTTTCCTGAAACATCTAAAAAACAAAGCAACAGAACCTAGGGCACTTCCACTTATGGTCCTATAGCTTAGGGAAATTAAAATCAAAAAGACACAGCCACCCCAAAGTTTGGAACGGCTCTGTTTACAAGAACCTCGTTTACAGTACAAGTTCAACATCGCAGAAAGTGAAAAATGGATAAAGAAGTTGTGGTATTTACGTACAAAGCAATATCACTCAGCAATGAAATCTGTGTCATCAGGCCCGTAGCAGCATAATGAGTGGATTCAGGTACGATGATTCTAACTGAAATAAGTCACACAGAAAGAGAAACATCATAAGATATCACAAATACACGGAATGTAAACCTGGCTACACAGGAACTGCATTCCAAAACAGAACAGGGTCTCAAATTTAGAAAACCAACTTATGCTTGCTTAAGGTGAAAGGTGAGTTGGGGTGCTGCATAAAACCAGAGATTGAAATGAGCACAGATAAAGTTCCTTAAGCCAAATATGGAATAGACAAGAGCTACTCCTTGCTCAACGAAATGGACTCAAAACCCCATATTAAACGCCTAAGAATGTACCTGACTAGTAAGTATCTTAAAACCTATGGATTGCTATGTCTCCAAAAGAGAATCAAGCATGTGTACAGGGGCATAAACGCAGCAGTGATAGGATTGGAGAGGTTCGGTGAGCAAATGAAGACCCTTTGAAGTCATATTGCATGGTACCCATTACACAGGTCTTAACTCTCCAGGTTTAAGGTATTCTTCCTTCAGCTAAAACATGCATGTGGAACCCAGAGTATGATCAACCATGTGAACGGGAGACGTGTTCAAATATGTCTCAGTATTCCTCCCCTGGTACTCGGGTGCAACATTCCAGACGCTTTACTAACACTCTCCCCACTTGGAGAGTCAGTCCCTTTAACCTCCTGTTTGGCCCAGTTTGCAATTTCTGCGGAAGATGAACAGGAATAGCGAGAACCAATGAGAGACTACCTGGAGGTGTCTGGACGGGCAAATTTAACTCTCATTTCCCACCAGGAAGAGGAATTAACCAAAGGCTCAGCGTGCCGTGCCGGAACCAGATTAGGGCCTGAAGCCATCCTGCGGTGTTGCGGCCAGCTCACAAGAAAGCGAGTTGAAGAAAGGAGCTCAGGGGCACTGTAATTCACAAACCTGCAGAGTTATAAATGACAGCTATCGTCCAAAAATAGACTGAAGTAAGGCTGCCAAGAGGACTTGAAAGCGGGGCAGAATTGCAGGAAACCGATTTCAGGAGGTAGACTGGAATTGCATTGAAAGCATAGGAAAAGAGGCAGAACGTCCACAATGATGCACTTGGCCAAAAAGGGCGTATGCGTTTTTTCCTGAATATATTCAGGAAAAAACGCATACGCCCTTTTTGGCCAACCAAGCAAGCTTGCAAAGGAAATCTGCACTACAATGAAGTCTCACTTCCCCCCGGTCAAAAGGGCCATCTCAAAAAAGTGTAAAATCCAGAAAGGCAGGACAGGCCATGGAGAACTGGGAGCCTTGTTATGCTGATGGGCGGGATGTAAATTGCCAACAGACACTCGGGAGAAGTGTATGGTGTTTCCTGAAACATCTAAAAAACAAAGCAACAGAGCCTAGGGCACTTCCACTTATGGTCCTATAGCTTAGGGAAATTAAAATGAAAAAGACACAGCCACCCCAAAGTTTGGAATGGCTCTGTTTACAAGAACCTCGTTTACAGTACAAGTTCAACATCGCAGAAAGTGAAAAATGGATAAAGAAGTTGTGGTATTTACTTACAAAGCAATATCACTCAGCAATGAAATCTGTGTCATCAGGCCCTTAGCAGCACAATGAGTGGATTCAGGTATGATGATTCTAACTGAAATAAGTCACACAGAAAAAGAAACATCATAAGATATCAGTAATACACGGAATGTAAACTTGGCTACACAGGAACTGAATTACAGAACAGAACAGGGTCTCAAATTTAGAAAACCAACTTATGCTTGCTTAAGGGGAAAGGTGAGTTGGGGTGCTGCATAAAACCAGAGATTGAAATGAGCACAGATAAAGTTCCTTAAGCCAAATATGGAATAGACAAGAGCTACTCCTTGCTCAACGAAATGGACTCAACACCGCATATTAAACGCCTAAGAATGTACCTGACTAGTAAGTATCTTAAAACCTATGGATTGCTATGTCTCCGAAAGAGAATCAAGCATGTGTACAGGGGCATAAACGCAGCAGTGATAGGATTGGAGAGGTTCAGTGAGCAAATGAAGACCCTTTGAAGTCATATTGCATGGTACCCATTCCACGGGTTTCAACTACCCAGGTTTTAGGTATTCTTCCTTCAGCTAAAACATGCATGTGGAACCCAAGTATGATCAACCATGTGAACGGGAGACGTGTTCAAATATGTCTCAGTTATCTTCCCCTGGTACTCGTGTGCAACATTCCAGACGCTTTACTAATACTCTCCCCACTTGGAAAGTCAGTGCCTTTAACCTCCTGTTTGGCCCAGTTTGCAATTTCTGCGGAAGATGAACAGGAATAGCGAGAACCAATGAGAGGCTAGCTGGAGGTGTCTGGACGGGCAAATTTAACTCTCATTTCCCACCAGGAAGAGGAAATAACCAAAGGCTCAGCATGCCGGGCCGGAACCAGATTAGGGCCTGAAGCCATCCTGCGGTGTTGCGGCCAGCTCAAAAGAAAGCGTGTTGAAGAAAGCAGCTCAGGGGCACTGTAATTCACAAACCTGCAGAGTTATAAATGACAGCTATCGTCCAAAAATAGACTGAAGTAAGGCTGCCAAGAGGACTTGAAAGCGGGGCAGAATTGCAGGAAACTGATTTCAGGAGGTAGACTGGAATTGCATTGAAAGCATAGGAAAAGAGGCAGAACGTCCACAATGATGCACTTGGCCAATAAGGGCGTATGCGTTTTTTCCTGAATATATTCAGGAAAAAACGCATACGCCCTTTTTGGCCAACCAAGCAAGCTTGCAAAGGAAATCTGCACTACAATGAAGTCTCACTTCCCCCCAGTCAAAAGGGCCATCTGAAAAAAGTGTAAAATCCAGAAAGGCAGGACAGGCCATGGAGAACTGGGAGCCTTGTTATGCTGAAGGGTGGGATGTAAATTGCCAACAAACACTCGGGAGAAGTGTATGGTGTTTCCTGAAACATCTAAAAAACAAAGCAACAGAGCCTAGGGCACTTCCACTTATGGTCCTATAGCTTAGGGAATTTAAAATCAAAAAGACACAGCCACCCCAAAGTTTGGAACGGCTCTGTTTACAAGAACCTCGTTTACAGTACAAGTTCAACATCGCAGAAAGTGAAAAATGGATAAAAAAGTTGTGGTATTTACTTACAAAGCAATATCACTCAGCAATGAAATCTGTGTCATCAGGCCCTTAGCAGCACAATGAGTGGATTCAGGTATGATGATTCTAACTGAAATAAGTCACACAGAAAAAGAAACATCATAAGATATCAGTAATACACGGAATGTAAACTTGGCTACACAGGAACTGAATTACAGAACAGAACAGGGTCTCAAATTTAGAAAACCAACTTATGCTTGCTTAAGGGGAAAGGTGAGTTGGGGTGCTGCATAAAACCAGAGATTGAAATGAGCACAGATAAAGTTCCTTAAGCCAAATATGGAATAGACAAGAGCTACTCCTTGCTCAACGAAATGGACTCAACACCGCATATTAAACGCCTAAGAATGTACCTGACTAGTAAGTATCTTAAAACCTATGGATTGCTATGTCTCCGAAAGAGAATCAAGCATGTGTACAGGGGCATAAACGCAGCAGTGATAGGATTGGAGAGGTTCGGTGAGCAAATGAAGACCCTTTGAAGTCATATTGCATGGTACCCATTCCACGGGTTTCAAATACCCAGGTTTAAGGTATTCTTCCTTCAGCTAAAACATGCATGTGGAACCCAAGTATGATCAACCATGTGAACGGGAGACGTGTTCAAATATGTCTCAGTTTTCCTCCCCTGGTACTCGGGTGCAACATTCCAGACGCTTTACTAACACTCTCCCCACTTGGAGACTCAGCGCCTTTAACCTCCTGTTTGGCCCAGTTTGCAATTTCTGCGGAAGATGAACAGGAATAGCGAGAACCAATGAGAGACTAGCTGGAGGTGTCTGGACGGGCAAATTTAACTCTCATTTCCCACCAGGAAGAGGAAATAACCAAAGGCTCAGCGTGCCGTGCCGGAATTAGATTAGGGCCTGAAGCCATCCTGCGGTGTTGCGGCCAGCTCAAAAGAAAGCGAGTTGAAGAAACGAGCTCAGGGGCACTGTAATTCACAAACCTGCAGAGTTATAAATGACAGCTATCGTCCAAAAATAGACTGAAGTAAGGCTGCCAAGAGGACTTGAAAGTGGGGCAGAATTGCAGGAAACCGATTTCAGGAGGTAGACTGGAATTGCATTGAAAGCATAGGAAAAGAGGCAGAACGTCCACAATGATGCACTTGGCCAAAAAGGGCGTATGCGTTTTTTCCTGAATATATTCAGGAAAAAACGCATGCGCCCTTTTTGGCCAACCAAGCAAGCTTGCAAAGGAAATCTGCACTACAATGAAGTCTCACTTCCCCCCGGTCAAAAGGGCCATCTGAAAAAAGTGTAAAATCCAGAAAGGCAGGACAGGCCATGGAGAACTGGGAGCCTTGTTATGCTGATGGGCGGGATGTAAATTGCCAACAACCACTCGGGAGAAGTGTATGGTGTTTCCTGAAACATCTAAAAAACAAAGCAACAGAACCTAGGGCACTTCCACTTATGGTCCTATAGCTTAGGGAAATTAAAATCAAAAAGACACAGCCACCCCAAAGTTTGGAACGGCTCTGTTTACAAGAACCTCGTTTACAGTACAAGTTCAACATCGCAGAAAGTGAAAAATGGATAAAGAAGTTGTAGTATTTACGTACAAAGCAATATCACTCAGCAATGAAATCTGTGTCATCAGGCCCGTAGCAGCATAATGAGTGGATTCAGGTACGATGATTCTAACTGAAATAAGTCACACAGAAAGAGAAACATCATAAGATATCACTAATACACGGAATGTAAACTTGGCTACACAGGAACTGCATTCCAAAACAGAACAGGGTCTCAAATTTAGAAAACCAACTTATGCTTGCTTAAGGGGAAAGGTGAGTTGGGGTGCTGCATAAAACCAGAGATTGAAATGAGCACAGATAAAGTTCCTTAAGCCAAATATGGAATAGACAAGAGCTACTCCTTGCTCAACGAAATGGACTCAACACCGCATATTAAACGCCTAAGAATGTACCTGACTAGTAAGTATCTTAAAACCTATGGATTGCTATGTCTCCGAAAGAGAATCAAGCATGTGTACAGGGGCATAAACGCAGCAGTGATAGGATTGGAGAGGTTCAGTGAGCAAATGAAGACCCTTTGAAGTCATATTGCATGGTACCCATTCCACGGGTTTCAACTACCCAGGTTTTAGGTATTCTTCCTGCAGCTAAAACATGCATGTGGAACCCAAGTATGATCAACCATGTGAACGGGAGACGTGTTCAAATATGTCTCAGTTATCTTCCCCTGGTACTCGTGTGCAACATTCCAGACGCTTTACTAATACTCTCCCCCTTGGAAAGTCAGTGCCTTTAACCTCCTGTTTGGCCCAGTTTGCAATTTCTGCGGAAGATGAACAGGAATAGCGAGAACCAATGAGAGGCTAGCTGGAGGTGTCTGGACGGGCAAATTTAACTCTCATTTCCCACCAGGAAGAGGAAATAACCAAAGGCTCAGCATGCCAGGCCGGAACCAGATTAGGGCCTGAAGCCATCCTGCGGTGTTGCGGCCAGCTCAAAAGAAAGCGTGTTGAAGAAAGCAGCTCAGGGGCACTGTAATTCACAAACCTGCAGAGTTATAAATGACAGCTATCGTCCAAAAATAGACTGAAGTAAGGCTGCCAAGAGGACTTGAAAGCGGGGCAGAATTGCAGGAAACTGATTTCAGGAGGTAGACTGGAATTGCATTGAAAGCATAGGAAAAGAGGCAGAACATCCACAATGATGCACTTGGCCAATAAGGGCCTATGCGTTTTTTCCTGAATATATTCAGGAAAAAACGCATACGCCCTTTTTGGCCAACCAAGCAAGCTTGCAAAGGAAATCTGCACTACAATGAAGTCTCACTTCCCCCCAGTCAAAAGGGCCATCTGAAAAAAGTGTAAAATCCAGAAAGGCAGGACAGGCCATGGAGAACTGGGAGCCTTGTTATGCTGAAGGGTGGGATGTAAATTGCCAACAAACACTCGGGAGAAGTGTATGGTGTTTCCTGAAACATCTAAAAAACAAAGCAACAGAGCCTAGGGCACTTCCACTTATGGTCCTATAGCTTAGGGAATTTAAAATCAAAAAGACACAGCCACCCCAAAGTTTGGAACGGCTCTGTTTACAAGAACCTCGTTTACAGTACAAGTTCAACATCGCAGAAAGTGAAAAATGGATAAAAAAGTTGTGGTATTTACTTACAAAGCAATATCACTCAGCAATGAAATCTGTGTCATCAGGCCCTTAGCAGCACAATGAGTGGATTCAGGTATGATGATTCTAACTGAAATAAGTCACACAGAAAAAGAAACATCATAAGATATCAGTAATACACGGAATGTAAACTTGGCTACACAGGAACTGAATTACAGAACAGAACAGGGTCTCAAATTTAGAAAACCAACTTATGCTTGCTTAAGGGGAAAGGTGAGTTGGGGTGCTGCATAAAACCAGAGATTGAAATGAGCACAGATAAAGTTCCTTAAGCCAAATATGGAATAGACAAGAGCTACTCCTTGCTCAACGAAATGGACTCAACACCGCATATTAAACGCCTAAGAATGTACCTGACTAGTAAGTATCTTAAAACCTATGGATTGCTATGTCTCCGAAAGAGAATCAAGCATGTGTACAGGGGCATAAACGCAGCAGTGATAGGATTGGAGAGGTTCGGTGAGCAAATGAAGACCCTTTGAAGTCATATTGCATGGTACCCATTCCACGGGTTTCAAATACCCAGGTTTAAGGTATTCTTCCTTCAGCTAAAACATGCATGTGGAACCCAAGTATGATCAACCATGTGAACGGGAGACGTGTTCAAATATGTCTCAGTTTTCCTCCCCTGGTACTCGGGTGCAACATTCCAGACGCTTTACTAACACTCTCCCCACTTGGAGACTCAGCGCCTTTAACCTCCTGTTTGGCCCAGTTTGCAATTTCTGCGGAAGATGAACAGGAATAGCGAGAACCAATGAGAGACTAGCTGGAGGTGTCTGGACGGGCAAATTTAACTCTCATTTCCCACCAGGAAGAGGAAATAACCAAAGGCTCAGCGTGCCGTGCCGGAATCAGATTAGGGCCTGAAGCCATCCTGCGGTGTTGCGGCCAGGTCACAAGAAAGCGAGTTGAAGAAACGAGCTCAGGGGCACTGTAATTCACAAACCTGCAGAGTTATAAATGACAGCTATCGTCCAAAAATAGACTGAAGTAAGGCTGCCAAGAGGACTTGAAAGCGGGGCAGAATTGCAGGAAACCGATTTCAGGAGGTAGACTGGAATTGCATTGAAAGCATAGGAAAAGAGGCAGAACGTCCACAATGATGCACTTGGCCAAAAAGGGCGTATGCGTTTTTTCCTGAATATATTCAGGAAAAAACGCATGCGCCCTTTTTGGCCAACCAAGCAAGCTTGCAAAGGAAATCTGCACTACAATGAAGTCTCACTTCCCCCCGGTCAAAAGGGCCATCTGAAAAAAGTGTAAAATCCAGAAAGGCAGGACAGGCCATGGAGAACTGGGAGCCTTGTTATGCTGATGGGCGGGATGTAAATTGCCAACAACCACTCGGGAGAAGTGTATGGTGTTTCCTGAAACATCTAAAAAACAAAGCAACAGAACCTAGGGCACTTCCACTTATGGTCCTATAGCTTAGGGAAATTAAAATCAAAAAGACACAGCCACCCCAAAGTTTGGAACGGCTCTGTTTACAAGAACCTCGTTTACAGTACAAGTTCAACATCGCAGAAAGTGAAAAATGGATAAAGAAGTTGTAGTATTTACGTACAAAGCAATATCACTCAGCAATGAAATCTGTGTCATCAGGCCCGTAGCAGCATAATGAGTGGATTCAGGTACGATGATTCTAACTGAAATAAGTCACACAGAAAGAGAAACATCATAAGATATCACTAATACACGGAATGTAAACTTGGCTACACAGGAACTGCATTCCAAAACAGAACAGGGTCTCAAATTTAGAAAACCAACTTATGCTTGCTTAAGGGGAAAGGTGAGTTGGGGTGCTGCATAAAACCAGAGATTGAAATGAGCACAGATAAAGTTCCTTAAGCCAAATATGGAATAGACAAGAGCTACTCCTTGCTCAACGAAAAAGACTCAAAACCCCATATTAAACGCCTAAGAATGTACCTGACTAGTAAGTATCTTAAAACCTATGGACTGCTATGTCTCCAAAAGAGAATCAAGCGTGTGTACAGGGGCACAAACGCAGCAGTGATAGGATTGGAGAGGTTCGGTGAGCAAATGAAGACCCTTTGAAGTCATATTGTATGGTACCCATTACACGGGTCTCAACTCTCCAGGTTTAAGGTATTCTTCCTTCAGCTAAAACATGCATGTGGAACCCAGAGTATGATCAACCATGTGAACGGGAGACGTGTTCAAATATGTCTCAGTTTTCCTCCCCTGGTACTCGGGTGCAACATTCCAGACGCTTTACTAACACTCTCCCGACTTGGAGAGTCAGTCCCTTTAACCTCCTGTTTGGCCCAGTTTGCAATTTCTGCGGAAGATGAACAGGAATAGCGAGAACCAATGAGAGGCTAGCTGGAGGTGTCTGGACGGGCAAATTTAACTCTCATTTCCCACCAGGAAGAGGAATTAACCAAAGGCACAGCATGCCGGGCCGGAACCAGATTAGGGCCTGAAGCCATCCTGCGGTGTTGTGGCCAGGTCACAAGAAAGCGAGTTGAAGAAAGGAGCTCAGGGGCACTGCAATTCACAAACCTGCAGAGTTATAAATGACAGCTATCGTCCAAAAATAGACTGAAGTAAGGCTGCCAAGAGGACTTGAAAGCGGGGCAGAATTGCAGGAAACCGATTTCAGGAGGTAGACTGGAATTGCATTGAAAGCATAGGAAAAGAGGCAGAACGTCCACAATGATGCACTTGGCCAAAAAGGGCGTATGCGTTTTTTCCTGAATATATTCAGGAAAAAACGCATACGCCCTTTTTGGCCAACCAAGCAAGCTTGCAAAGGAAATCTGCACTACAATGAAGTCTCACTTCTCCCCGGTCAAAAGGGCCGTCTGAAAAAAGTGTAAAATCCAGAAAGGCAGGACAGGCCATGGAGAACTGGGAGCCTTGTTATGCTGATGGGCGGGATGTAAATTGCCAACAGACACTCAGGAGAAGTGTATGGTGTTTCCTGAAACATCTAAAAAACAAAGCAACAGAGCCTAGGGCACTTCCGCTTATGGTCCTATAGCTTAGGGAAATTAAAATCAAAAAGACACAGCCACCCCAAAGTTTGGGACGCCTCCGTTTACAAGAACATCGTTTACCGTACAAGTTCAATATCACAGAAAGTGAAAAATGCATAAAGAACTTGTGGTACTTACGTACAATGCAGTATCACTCAGCAATGAAATCTATGTCATCAGGCCCGTAGCAGCATAATGAGTGGATTCAGGTACGATGATTCTAACTGAAATAAGTCACACAGAAAATGAAACATCATAAGATATCAGTAATACACGGAATGTAAACTTGGCTACACAGGAACTGCATTCCAAAACAGAACAGGGTCTCAAATTTAGAAAACCAACTTATGCTTGCTTAAGGGGAAAGGTGAATTGGGGTGCTGCATAACCAGAGATCGAAATGAGCACAGATAAAGTTCCTTAAGCCAAATATGGAATAGACAAGAGCTACTCCTTGCTCAACGAAATGGACTCAACACCGCATATTAAACGCCTAAGAATGTACCTGACTAGTAAGTATCTTAAAACCTATGGATTGCTATGTCTCCGAAAGAGAATCAAGCATGTGTACAGGGGCATAAACGCAGCAGTGATAGGATTGGAGAGGTTCGGTGAGCAAATGAAGAACCTTTGAAGTCATATTGTATGGTACCCATTCCACGGGTTTCAACTACCGAGGATTAAGGTATTCTTCCTTCAGCTAAAACATGCATGTGGAACCCAAGTATGATCAACCATGTGAACGGGAGACGTGTTCAAATATGTCTCAGTTTTCCTCCCCTGGTACTCGGGTGCAACATTCCAGACGCTTTACTAACACTCTCCCCACTTGGAGAGTCAGCGCCTTTAACCTCCTGTTTGGCCCAGTTTGCAATTTCTGCGGAAGATGAACAGGAATAGCGAGAACCAATGAGAGACTAGCTGGAGGTGTCTGGACGGGCAAATTTAACTCTCATTTCCCACCAGGAAGAGGAAATAACCAAAGGCACAGCGTGCCGTGCCGGAACCAGATAAGGGCCTGAAGCCATCCTGCGGTGTTGCGGCCAGGTCACAAGAGAGCGAGTTGAAGAAACGAGCTCAGGGGCACTGTAATTCACAAACCTGCAGAGTTATAAATGACAGCTATCGTCCAAAAATACACTGAAGTAAGGCTGCCAAGAGGACTTGAAAGCGGGGCAGAATTGCAGGAAACCGATTTCAGGAGGTAGACTGGAATTGCATTGAAAGCATAGGAAAAGAGGCAGAACGTACACAATGATGCACTTGGCCAAAAAGGGCGTATGCGTTTTTTCCTGAATATATTCAGGAAAAAACGCATACGCCCTTTTTGGCCAACCAAGCAAGCTTGCAAAGGAAATCTGCACTACAATGAAGTCTCACTTCCCCCCGGTCAAAAGGGCCATCTGAAAAAAGTGTAAAATCCAGAAAGGCAGGACAGGCCATGGAGAACTGGGAGCCTTGTTATGCTGATGGCCGGGATGTAAATTGCCAACAACCACTCGGGAGAAGTGTATGGTGTTTCCTGAAACATCTAAAAAACAAAGCAACAGAACCTAGGGCACTTCCACTTATGGTCCTATAGCTTAGGGAAATTAAAATCAAAAAGACACAGCCACCCCAAAGTTTGGAACAGCTCTGTTTACAAGAACCTCGTTTACAGTACAAGTTCAACATCGCAGAAAGTGAAAAATGGATAAAGAAGTTGTGGTATTTACGTACAAAGCAATATCACTCAGCAATGAAATCTGTGTCATCAGGCCCGAAGCAGCATAATGAGTGGATTCAGGTACGATGATTCTAACTGAAATAAGTCACACAGAAAGAGAAACATCATAAGATATCACTAATACACGGAATGTAAACTTGGCTACACAGGAACTGCATTCCAAAACAGAACAGGGTCTCAAATTTAGAAAACCAACTTATGCTTGCTTAAGGTGAAAGGTGAGTTGGGGTGCTGCATAAAACCAGAGATTGAAATGAGCACAGATAAAGTTCCTTAAGCCAAATAAGGAATAGACAAGAGCTACTCCTTGCTCAACGAAATGTACACAAAACCCCATATTAAACGCCTAAGAATGCACCTGACTAGTAAGTATCGTAAAACCTATGGATTGCTATGTCTCCGAAAGAGAATCAAGCGTGTGTACAGGGGCATAAACGCAGCAGTGATAGGATTGGAGAGGTTCGTGAGCAAATGAAGACCCTTTGAAGTCATATTGCATGGTACCCATTCCACGGGTTTCAACTACCCAGATTTAAGGTATTCTTCCTTCATCTAAAACATGCATGTGGAACCTAGAGTATGATCAACCATGTGATCGGGAGACGTGTTCAAATATGTCTCAGTTTTCGTACCCTGGTACTCGGGTGCAACATTCCAGATGCTTTACTAACACTCTCCCCACTTGGAGAGTCAGTCCCTTTAACCTCCTGTTTGGCCCAGTTTGCAATTTCTGTGGAAGATGAACAGGAATAGCGAGAACCAATGAGAGGCTAGCTGGAGGTGTCTGGATGGGCAAATTTAACTCTCATTTCCCACCAGGAAGAGGAATTAACCAAAGGCTCAGCGTGCCGTGCCAGAACCAGATTAGGGCCTGAAGACATCCTGCGGTGTTGCGGCTAGGTCACAAGAAAGCGAGTTGAAGAAAGGAGCTCAGGGGCACTGCAATTCACAAACCTGCAGAGTTATAAATGACAGCTATCGTCCAAAAATAGACTGAAGTAAGGCTGCCAAGAGGACTTGAAAGCGGGGCAGAATTGCAGGAAACCGATTTCAGGAGGTAGACTGGAATTGCATTGAAAGCATAGGAAAAGAGGCAGAACGTACACAATGATGCACTTGGCCAAAAAGGGCGTATGCGTTTTTTCCTGAATATATTCAGGAAAAAACGCATACGCCCTTTTTGGCCAACCAAGCAAACTTGCAAAGGAAATCTGCACTACAATGAAGTCTCACTTCTCCCAGGTCAAAAGGGCCATCTGAGAAAAGTGTAAACTCCAGAAAGGCAGGACAGGCCATGGAGAACTGGGAGCCTTGTTATGCTGATGGGCGGGATGTAAATTGCCAACAGACACTCAGGAGAAGTGTATGGTGTTTCCTGAAACATCTAAAAAACAAAGCATCAGAGCCTAGGGCACTTCCACTTATGGTCCTATAGCTTAGGGAAATTAAAATCAAAAAGACACAGCCACCCCAAAGTTTGGGACGCCTCCGTTTACAAGAACCTCGTTTACCGTACAAGTTCAATATCACAGAAAGTGAAAAATGGATAAAGAACTTGTGGTACTTACGTACAATGCAGTATCACTCAGCAATGAAATCTATGTTATCAGGCCCGTAGCAGCATAATGAGTGGATTCAGGTACGATGATTCTACCTGAAATAAGTCACACAGAAAAAGAAACATCATAAGATATCAGTAATACACGGAATGTAAACTTGGCTACACAGGAACTGCATTCCAAAACAGAACAGGGTCTCAAATTTAGAAAACCAACTTATGCTTGCTTAAGGGGAAAGGTGAGTTGGGGTGCTGCATAAAACCAGAGATTGAAATGAGCACAGGTAAAGTTCCTTAAGCCAAATATGGAATAGACAAGAGCTACTCCTTGCTCAACGAAATGGACTCAAAACCCCATATTAAACGCCTAAGAATGTACCTGACTAGTAAGTATCTTAAAACCTATGGATTGCTATGTCTCCAAAAGAGAATCAAGCATGTGTACAGGGGCATAAACGCAGCAGTGATAGGATTGGAGAGGTTCGGTGAGCAAATGAAGAACCTTTGAAGTCATATTGCATGGTACCCATTACACG